>NC_090654.1:146178664-146261164 GCF_040937935.1 Hyperolius riggenbachi
TCCATTATTCTGTACAACCCTGTAGGTTTCCACTAGTCTCGCCACACTTCTGGAATCACCAAGCCAGCTCCAGCGGATAATGAATAAAAGCTTTTATTACACAATCCCAGGCTTCACAGAATGGATCAATAGCGTACAGCGGCACCACAGAACCCAGAACCATGCTGCATTCTGCGGTGCAGCTGCAAGATCAGTTAAACCTTTTAATCAGTATCCACTGGAACTGGCTAGGCGATTCCAGAAATGCGAGGAGACCAACAGTAACCTACATCTTTTGACACGCTATGATTCAAGCAGCCATCTGATGACGGTAAGGACAGGGGGAAGAGACTGCTGTGTTCCCCTCGTTCCTAGTAGTTAGCACATCCTGGTGGCGTGCTGCTTGGTGGTCTAAGTGTGATTTTAAAGTGTACCCGAGGCGACATGTGACATGATGAGATAAACATGTGTATGTACAGTACTAAACATTAATAATCAGGATGTTTTACTTGTTTTATTTTGCTACCTGAAAGAGTTCATTTTTAAAAGATGCAAGTGACAGCTTCTGTCTTGTCAGTAGCTTGTCAGGAATATAGTAAACATCACTGAGAAGCAAATTACAGCCATTAACGTTTTCCTGACAAAATACATTTTTCTACATATTTCTGAGAGCAGGGGGAGAGAATATGGTCAATATAGTTCATGTATTTTCATTTAGGGACACTTAATAGACTGCAATTGAGCAAAAAGAACAAAACATTCAATCTACTTTCTAAATGTTTAAATATAAAATAAAATCATGGGATGTTTAAAAAAGTCATTTTAAGGAGTAGGAGGATAAATAGAATTGCTTATCTAATCAGTTTATTTTCACCTTGGGTTCACTTTAAAAAAAATATTTCAGGCATAATATGCAGTTTTTAGAGTGATCCCACCATACCTCTGTAACAGGGGTTGACTGGACTCAGAGCACAGTTTCTGATTGTGTGTAACTAATGACTGGTATGCCCTGCCTCCATCATCTTTAGAGTGATTTGGGAGGACATATACATAATTCTGAAACCAGTTAGTCGAGCAAGCAATTTAAGAAGGTCAGTCCACAGAAAACAGACTTGTCACTAATAACCTGGTTAGGAAGAAATCCTGAAACTCGGATATCATTACCGCGGCTTAACCTCTTGAGGACCATGGTGGTAAACCCCCCTAGTGACCAGCCTAATTTTACCATAATTGGCCACTGCAGCTTTAAGGCCAAGCTGCAGGGCCGTATACCTCTGCACACAAGTGATCTCCCCCCCCTTTTCTCCCCACCAACAGAGCTCTCTGTTGGTGAGGTCTGATCGCCCCCCCCCCCCTGTTTATTTATTTTTTTATAAATATTTGTTTGTTTTTTTAATACTTTTTGCCATTTTTTTTTTTTTATTCTAAATCCCCTCCCTCCCCCCAGCCGGCCAATCACGGCGATCGGCTGTCATAGGCTTCTGCCTATGAGAGCCGATCGCTCTCTTGTCCCCCATGGGGACAGCCGTGTCACACGACTGTCCCCAGTGCAGCGCTGCTGCTGATCGCAGCGCTGCACATGTAAATACACGGCGGTTTCGCCGTGTAACAGTCTCCCGAGCGGCGATCGCCGCTCGGAGACTGAAGGCGGATCTCAACTCCGCCCACCAAGCGGGAGGTGCGCGCGATCTCCCGTAAACTGCTGCCCCAGGACTTTCCGCCAATTGGCGTTAGCTGGTCCTGGGGCTGCCGCCACGGCCACGCCTACTGGCGTGACGCGGGCAGCAAGAGGTTAAAGGATAACAGAGGTGACATGAGATAGACATGGGTATGTACAGTGCCTAGCACACAAATAACTATGCTGTGTTCTCTTTTTTCTTTCTCTGCCTGAAAAAGTTAAATATCAGGTATGTAAGTGGCTGACTCAGTCCAGACTCAGACAGGAAGTGACTACAGTGTAACCCTCACGGATAAGAAATTCCAACTATAAAGCACTTTCCTCGCAGAAAATGGCTTCTAAGAGCGGGAAAGAGATAAAAAGGGTGAACAGTTCATAGATTTTAGCTCTGGCATACTTCAATGAATGTGTCATTGAGCAAAAACAAAACAGTTAAAACGTAAAAAGTAGATTTAAACAAACTGTGAAAAATCTTAAAAAGTCATTTTTAGGAGAAGGAAGATAGATACAATTGTTTATTTCATTCGTTTATTTTTGTCTCGGGTGTCCTTTAGGAGTGACAAACAGAGTGCTTACAGCAGCCTATCTCAACCCATTTACTCTGGAGGAACCCTGCAAAAATTTTTTGGATCTCACCGAACCCTTTCAAATAAGTAGGTGTGGCTGTTTATTTCACTATACTCCATTACAGTGCCCCTCATACGGTCTCCTTATTCTAGTGTTTATTAATGTGCACATTGTTATTCTGACACCCAATTTAGTGTGTCTTTTTACAGTACCCAGTTATAATGTGCTCTATTATACTACATGATGGGGAAAAATGCTAGGGAACCCCTGCAGAGTACTCAACGAACCCTGGTTGACAAAGCCTGGCTTACAGTAATAGTATACGCTACAGGTCAACTGGCCCAATTTAGACAAAGCTAATGTAGGACTGATAGGAAATTGGGTATTAGGGTGGCCATACACTAAAAGACTATCAAATCTGATCGGAGAGGGGGTGAACACACACACACACACACACACACACACACACACACACACTTTCAATAGGATTTCAGCATGAAATCTACTGAAGATCTTTGGAGCTGCACAACGCCTGCCAGCCCCCCCAGCTCTCCCCTATGAAAAATGTACCTCTAGGCTGTGCGGAGTGCTAACAGCAAAGCCAACTCTACCCCGTCAGTAAGCGTGCCTCCCGTCTTCTATCCATGCTGCAGCGCTCCTCCGTGTCTTCTCTCTCCCAGGTCGCCTGTATTATGTGGCAAACCCTTGAGGTACAGAGTTTAAGCTGCTGGGTTTCTTTTTTATTGTTTGTCACATGACACAGGTGTCCCAGAAAAGAAGACGTGGAGGTGATGTGCTCGCAGACAGGTGAACGTTGGCTCCGCTGTCAACACTGTGCACGTCACCCCCAAATCGAATGCACTATCGCTTTGCCGCTTATTGGGCAATATCTTCCGTCCAACATGATCAACAGATTTAATTAGGCTGAAAATTGGGAGTGGATGCATCTCTGTGGAGCTAAGGACATCTCCAGCGGCTCTCCTAAAGGTGAGGGATGCTGAATCCATTGTTTCCTAAAGGATCAAGTAATTTAAGTGTGTGAGTGCCAGCCTAGATACACACACACACACACACACACGTCAGGGGGGAGAAATACTGCTTGCCACAACCACGAGTATACAGGCAGGTGGCGGCCAGCTCTTCCTGTGCGCTGGTTATTCGCTCTGTGCTGTGTATGCTCTCCGGCTTTATTAAAGCTTGTGTCACCCGCATTAGTGGCCATATGGGAAATACTCACACGGCAGCAAATGCAGACAGCACAGACTTCAAAGGCGGAGGGCACACACAGCACAGAGTTGGTAAGTGGCACACAGGGATGAGCTGGCATCTGAAAGTATACTTGTGCTAGTTGCAAGAAAACTGGCTGTTTTAGTGTGTGTCACCCTGTCTATATAGTACAGCTCATTTCACAGGAATAGTTCCCTCCTACTTACCCAGGTGTTCAAATAGGTAAACTGGCATGCAACTTAAGCTGGCCATCAGCATTGATTTTTCAGTTCGATTCTGCTGGTCATTTACTGCCCCAACATATATGATAGATTCCCTTTTGATTGACTGTATACCGTTTATCAATCGAAAATCTAATCAGATATGATAGAAAATCTGTTCGAGGGGGGTGGGGGCAGGAGCAGCAAGGAATCAACGGCCTATAACCTCCTGAAGCAATCATTTAAACTGGGACATACCCTTCAGCCACTGAAAATGCTCCATTTCGAGCAGAATTCGACTCAGGAATTCACAACTATGTGATATCAGGTTTGTTCACTGTAGTTATGCCTATCCTTCTTAACCTTTTGCATTGAATACACATGCAGTAGGGTGTGGTCCCACTTTTTTCCTTCTCATCGGTGTAGGTTTTGGTAGACAACAGTCTATAAGGTTTTGTAAATTTCTTACTTGTTAGACTCTACAGTATATTATGCACCAATTAGTTTATGATTAAGGACGTGTAACGTCCGAAACATGTCAGCATGTGGTGATGGATTTTAGCCTGATAGGTCTTTGATCCAATAAAGCTAATTCTACTCTACCGATATTGTGTGGATTTCACTTTTCTACACTATTGGACTTGGGTTCTTAGCATCCCAATTTCCTGCACTGTCCGTGGATGGAGATTGTGAGCGGAGTTCCACCTTACAATTAGTTTATTACAGTCATATGAAAAAGTTTGGGAACGCCTCTTATGTTTTATTTGTATATATCATTTGTTAAGCTTTCAAAGTAACAACTTCCTTTAAATATATGTCATGTTGTACAGCAACAGTATTTCTGCAGTGAAGTTTAATTTTTTGGATGAACAGAAAATAATGTACAGTATGCATCATAGCAAAACTGGACAGGTGCATACAGTAAATGTGGGCACTCCAACAGATATGAAATCAATATTTAGCTAGACCTCCTTTTGCAAATAAAACAGCCTCTAGACGCCCCCTATAGCCTTTGAGGAGTATCTGGATTCTTAGTGGGGGTATTTTTGGTCATTCTTTAAAGGGAACCTTAACTGAACGGGGGGTATAGAGTTTTACTTACCTGGGGCTATTACCAGCCCCCTGCAGCAGTCCTGTGCCCTCGGCGCCGCTCTGGAATCCTCTGGTCCCCCACTGTCACTTAGTTTCGTTTTTGACGACTCACCAGTCGCCGGCCGCCATGCGTATTATTGGACGCATTCACCAATGCAATTATATCTACGCGTGCGGAATGCGGCAACGCGTATTTTTGGTACGCGTTACGGTCCGCAATAGCGGTTCCCTTTAAGGACTCGTTCAGACTATGTGCGCTGCCGTGCGCATTTTGGCAGTGCGCATAGTGTGCGACACGCATGAACGGTAGAAGGGCATAGACAGCCCTTCTACCGTTCCCATCATATGCGCTGCACAATTGCGCTGCTGCATTTTCGGGAATCGCAGTACAGATCCCACTCACTGTAGTGAATGAGATCTCTAGCGCAGCGCATAGTAATGCAGATGGCGTGCGATCGGACGTGTAGCGTTCCAATCACACAGCCATATGCGCTAAATGATGTGAACAAGGCCGAATACAAAATCTCTCCAGTTCAGTTAACTGTAATGGGTTCGAAGCATGGAAAGCCTGCTTCAAATCATCCCACAGATTTTGGATGATATTCATGTGTGCCGACCATTTTAGAACTTTGTCCTTCCTCTGCAATAATGCCTTTGTCTTCTTGGAATATCCAACGCCTGCATAACGTCAACTTTGTGATCAATGCTTTGAATATTATCCTGCAGAATTTGTTGATATTGAGTTGAATTCGTCAGACTTGTTTTTTTTCCTTGTTCTTCCACCAAGCAGAGCGCTTTTTGTTATGACCAAATAACTCAATTTTTGTCTCGTCAGCCCAAAGCACTTTATTCAAAACCAATCTGGCTTAGGTAAAGGAGTTTTTGCATACAACTGTAGCATGAGTGCAGATAGGGCTTCTTTCTCATCCCCCTGCCATACAGATGTTCTTTGTGCAAATTATGCTTAATTGTAAAACGATTTACAGATACACCATCTGCAGCAAGATTCTTTTGAGGCAATCTGTGGGTTCAGGTCTTTTGAGGCAATCTGTGGGTTGTTTTCAACAATTCTCACAATCTTCCACATACGCTGCTCCTGTATTTTTCTTGGCCTGTCAGACCTGAGTTTAATAGCAACTGAGCCTGTGGCCTTCTATTTGGGGATTTCACTTAATTCTTTATACTGCACAATCTTTGTTTTCATATCTTTAGACAATTGCTTTGAGGATCCAATGCTGTAACTTCAAAGAGAAGCACAACTTCCAATTAGTAATTTGTCTGACGTTTAAGGCTTAAACTAATTCAAACAATTTTGTGTGTCAATTAATCAGTATTGAGCAGGTACATGCCTTAAAGGATACCAGAGCCAAAGTATATAGGAGAAACTGGGGAGTTGGCATGTCAAGCCAGCTTCCCCATTTCTCCTATATACTTGGCTCTGGTAGCCTTTAAAGAGACTCTGTAACAAAAAGGTCATCCTTTTGTCTACTATCCTACAAGTTCCTAAACCTATTTTAATGTGCTCTGGCTTACTGCAGCACTTTCTACTATCACCGTCTCTGTAATAAATCATCTTATATTACCCCTGTCGGATTTGTCGCCCTGTGACTGGAAGGCTGCCAACTCTTCAGTGTTGTTGATCTGTTATGCACGCCCGCCCCCCCCCCCCCTCCCTCCAGGCCCACTCTATTCACACTCCAGTGTGTTTTATTTGCATTAGGCAGCCTCTCTGCTCTCTTGTCAGTGAGAGAAGAGAGCTGCCTTTTTCAAGCTGGATAAATCGTCCTCTGTGAAAGGAGCTGGGCTGTCACATACTGAGGAATTACAGACCCCAGCAGAGCTGTCTGCAGGAAGAAGCAGTCAGCCTGTCACTCTTTAGTGGATGATAGCTGCAGGGGGAAGAAGGTAAACACACAAATGATCTCTTGAGATTCAAAAGGAAGGCTGCATACAGCCTGCTTGTGTATGGATGTATTTTCTACGTGTGGACATACTGTACATCCACCTACTTCCGGTTTTGGTGGCCATTTTGTTTGTTTATACACAAACTTTATAAAACAGTTTTTGACTACTTTTAATGTGGCGGGGAGCGGTGAAATTGTGAGGGGAATAGGAGATGTCCCCTAACGCACTGGTATGTTTACTTTTGTGCAATTTTAACAATACAGATTCTCTTTAAAATCAGCAAAATAAGGGTACCCACATTTTTGCACAGACTTTTTTTTTACACGTTCGATTTAATTTCACACAACAAAGTATTACTTCACTAAAAATCTCTGTTCAGAAAACACCACAGTACAAAGATGTTCCTAGGAAATGAAAGACACACCACTGTTTTTTGTTGTTGTTGGCAAAACAGCAAATTGTTAGACAGGCTGAGAGGGGTTCACAAACTTTTTGTATATTGTACAGAACAAAAATAAATAAAAAATAGATAATGGTGCTACATAAATTATCAATAAAAATATTTAGAATGTGGCAAAGCGGTCTAAGCACACGCTTCAATATAAACAAGTTCCATTTGATTTTTTTTTTTTTTTTCATTTCCTTATGATTATATTTTGGTATACTGTGTTTTAATAACTAAAAAATAACTCCCTTAGTTCGTGAAAAAAAAATATATATAGTAGGAAACTAGACCGTCACTATAGTAGGGATTAGATGGTCAGTGACATGGCTATGCACTCTGTTAAAAGTCTACCTCCAGTGTATTTTCAAATTACACATTAAAATAATAGCACAATAATTGTTCCCGAAAACTGAACTTCCTGAAACTTTGGCAACTGAATAGGTGAATAAATCACCCGTTCAACGGGAAATGGTCATTATTGTTAAACAACACCCCCTCCATTCGCAAACTCGAAGCCTCGAGCTCGGTGGCCAACCCCACCTTTGTTGCCGTTGCCTCTCCCCCCCAGCTTGTGGCTAAACTGGGGCAGGCGATGGCAACATAAGTGGGGGTAGCCACAGAGATCCAGACTTCTCAGCAAAGCTCCAGGGTTTAACAATGCCTATTTTCCAGTGAATGTCTCCCTTAAATGAGTAGACAATGACAACAGCAACGTCATGCTAAGTGGGTGGAGACAGCGCCACGAGGTGTAGTGGAGATACTGCTTCTCTAGAATCCCTAGAATACAAAATCCTACAGGGTGTCTAAGGCAACCATAATTTTTATATATTGGACAAACAAATCTGGGAGGACGGGACCTTTAATAAAAGCTTGGCAGTGGTCACTGTCAACTTGAATATAAGCCAGAATCGGGAAATAAGATCTCATATGTTCCAGAAATTAAGCAGTAAACAATGGGGTTTCTTGAGCAAAATTATGAGAAGGAAGAACAGTGCTTGCCAGCCATCAACCATTTTAGAAAAGGGAGGTAAGACAATTTGACTGGTTGATGAGGGCACAAAGATCTCAGACACTAGTTAAAATGAGGCCCTCTACAACACAAAGGAAACAGCAATGCACAAGTCCTAAGTAGTGTTATTGAACCAGAAAAAAGACAGTCACTGAGCAACACCAAAGCAAAGATAAATAGGGGATCAATGTTAAAGGGTTAATGTCTCCCACAAAAAAAATATTGAAAGCCAAACGCATGATGTGCAGTTGTCCACCAGCCTCTTATAGCTCTGGGGATTCCAGCAGTGACATGTCCTGCAATGCTTTGTGGCACTGTTCCTTCTGACAAGAAGGTCATCCACACAAAATTAAATGTTTACCATTGCCAAAATAATTCAAAGGACCACTGTCGCGAAAATCTTAAAATATATGTAAACATATACAAATAAGAAGCACATTTCTTCCAAAGTAAAATGAACCATAAATTACTTTTCTCCGGGGTGGCTGTCACTTACAGTAGGTAGTAGAAATCTGAAAGAATCGACTGGTTTTGAACTAGCCTATCTCCTCATGGGGGGGTTCTCAGGGTTTTCTTTATTTTGAAAAGCACTCTGTCCATCTGCCAAAAAAAGTGGACGGTGAGCAAGGAGACTGCCCAGCATCTTTTATATAAATGCTTTTCAGGGAGTGTCTTTATAAAGAATAAAGGCCATGCTGAGAATCCCCTATGAAAAGATGAACTAGCCCAAAATCTTAAGTAAGGGCCGGTTCAGTTTTTGGGCCCGGACCAAAACCGGAGCCACGGATACCAATGTTAAACATAGCAGCTGTATTCACTCACTTTTAAACCGGATCCGTGAGTGACCCGGGGGATCAGTTTTGAAAAACTGAACGGACAGTCCGGATTTTCACGGACCCCGGATACATGGAGGGGTAGTGAAAACCTATGCAAAAAACGGACCTCCCTCTACACAGGCAGCTTTGGACACAGAAATGGGTCCATTTCTGTTGTCCCAGCCCTGTCTGTGGGTGGGGAGGGGGCCGCCATGCTGGAGGGGGTAGCAGTCAGGAAGGGGGGGGGGGGGGGGGGGGGGGAGTGTGCACAGCGGCGGGGTCGCCCCCCTCACCTGGGTACCCCCGCTCCCACTCCGGCTAGTTTGATTCATCATTTAAAATCAATTTAGCAACAAGCGGGGAACTTAATTCCTTGCGCTCCACCGCTCGCCGCGTCACTTCCTGCAATGCCACTCTCTGTACTTCATTGGGCGGCATTGCAGAAAGTGACGCGGCGAGTGGTGGAACGCAAGGAAGTAAGTTCCCCGCTCGCTGCTAAATTGAATCTAAATGATTGATGATGAATTAAACTAGCTGGAGGGGGAGCGGGGACCAGGTGAGAGAGGGGGGGGGGGTAACCCCCTCCGCCCCTGTGCACTCTGCCCCCCTTCCTGGCTGCTACCCCCCCCCCCTCCAGCATGGCGGCCCCCTCCCCACCCAGAGGACTGGGGATAAGTTTCCACGGACTGAAAATGTATGCTGCAAAAAATGACATTTTGGGTCGGTTTGCCAAAAAACAGGGAGAGATTTTTTTTTTCCATCGAAAATGGATCCGTTTGAAACTGATCCGATCTGCAACTGGATAAGTATAGACCGAGCCTTACTGTGGAAGAAATATCCTTTTTTATATGTGTTTATCCTTCAAGTCTTTTTAAATAATAAGGAAAGGCTGGCTTTTCGGTTAGGTTTGTTCTTTTGTATCCATCTCCATAAAAAAGACAATAGGAAGTGTGTTAAAGTCTATAAAACCAATACAGTGTTGTAAAGCAAATAAAATAAAGGTTTGACCTTGAATTCTGATTTCAGGGCCTTAAAGTGAACAAGAGATGAAGCACCCTCATGCGTTTTACCATATATATCATAGGGAACATTAGAGAAAACACCTACCCTACTCTTTTTTATTATTTACTGCTCTTCACTGCTCAGCCTGCTTGTTAGCAGCCCTGATAAAATCACCAACTGAGCATTTAGTCTGGATTTGCTCAGGAATCATTATAGCAGAGTCAGAAGGAGACAGGCTTGGGCTTGAAAAGACATCAGAGAAGACAGACTCAGCTATGATGATTCCTGAGCAAAGCCAGACTGAATGCTCAGTTGGGGATTTTACCAGATCCGATAACAAGCAGGCTGAGCAGTGAAGAATGAAACAGAGCAGAGCAGGCATTTTCTCTAATATTCCCACTGATATATATGGTAAAATACATGAGGGTGCTTCATCTCTCGTTCACTTTAGAGACACTGAAACGGAAAAAAGTAATGATATAATGAATTGGTCGGTTAGTACGGATAATTATTAGAACATTAGTAGCAAAGAAAATATTCTCATATTTTTATTTTCGGTTATATAGTGTTTTTTTATAACATTGCATCAGTCTCTAATATTTGCAGTTAACACACTACTCAGCATTCTAAATGATTTTTCAGAGCAGCCCAGTGAACTTTTGACCTGTTCTTTTTCTCTGGAGAGAAAAAGAAAATACAGTGACTGACAGTTGTGATAACAAGCTTCAGAAGACAGAGCTCTCTGCGACTTTGAAACTGGTGGAGCTCAATGGCTTTTTTGCATAGATAAAAACTGGAAATTCTTAACTTTTCCCGTACTGGAAACAATATTAGACTTATGTCTCTGCTCCTAATATTTTATTTCTTAGCTGTACTAAACATATAAATCATATCAATTTTTTTTGCTTCAGTGTCTCTTTAAGGGAATAGCCGAAATGCTGCTGAAAGAGTTATAACAGGATATTTCAGAGGCAATGGAGATAGCCATTTCGCAAAGCCAAATATAACAAAAGCAGCTGTATTCCAGGCAAAATACCTGCCAGCACAATAACCTAACATTTTCAGCAGAATCACAATCTATGCAAAGGAAACCATGGATCGTGAAGACAACATGCAATCAAAGTAACACTACAGAGCCAGGTTACACACACACACACACACACACACACACACACACACACACACTACAGACTACCAACACATGCAGGCAGACACCTCTGGAAATGTCTATGGAGAACTGGCTTGCACACGATGGGGAAACTTCTGGAAGAGACACAAAGGTGACTCCATATTAAAATTTCATGAGCACAACACCCAAGAAAAACAGATGGATGAGTATGGTACTTACCATTCATTCGCCAAATCTTCACTTGCCTGTCATCAGCCCCAGAAACTATGAGAGGCATGGAGGGGTGGAATGCTGCCCAGTTAACACCACGGTCATGACCCTAGTGGGATAAAATGTAGTTACTGAAACGCCATTAGATAAATCTAAAATACAATGCAATAAATGAGTTGTTTTACCTGCTAAAATATCTTGTGATCCACTCACCCCATTGCACTAAAGTTCATGCACGGTCTCACTTCTAAGTCAGAACCCGCAGTGTTCCTGGCATTGTCCTAACCTCAACAGACTCACATTATCGATATCACACCCATAATGTCAAATCTACGCCCTCTACCATACTTAATCTACACTCATTTACCATTTCATTATCTGGTAATTTAAAAACTGACAATCTATTGAGAAGAGCTGTACAATAGGTATACTATCTTCAGCCTGATTTCAGTTTTCAGGAGGCATGTAGCAGCTTGATACAAATTGTCAAATCAATACCTGCTCAGCGTAGTTTCAGGAATTTGGCGAACATGCAAAGAAAGCTCACCATTTTTTTTAGTGCCCAGTTATTTTCTATTTACTGCAACATAAAATACTGAAATAGTAGTGTATAGTGTTTCAGAACGCAAATAATCACCTTGTCAAATAAACCCATATCCATTATTAAGGCACAGAAAAAGGGCTGGGTTTAGGACTATAAATAAAGAAAAGAAAATATACCCCTAATTGATATAAGTCTATACAACAGCCATATACCATAAAAGCATAGGTATCCGTACAGAAATGGCATTCTATTAAAAAAAATAAAATATATATATATATATATTATATATATATATATATATATATATATATATATATATATATAAAATTATAATATTTTAATAGAATACATACATATATAGAATACATACATATATATACACACACACACACACACACACACACACACGTGTAGACCCAAGCCCGTGTAGACCCGGGCTCTAGAATCTGTTTCTCGCTGCCGCATGTAACTGCGCGCGCACCCGGCCGCCCGCTCACACGCCCGCCCGGCTCCCTGGCCCTGTCCTCCTGTCTCTGTGAGGCTGGGTCCGTGCTGCTCCCATGCGATGTCGCAAAAATCACGGACCAGCTACACAGAGACAGCACACGCAGGGACACAGAGATTATTATAAAGGATATATACGGTAAATCTATCTATATCTATATAGATAGATATATATTGACTATTCACAGCCCAAAACCCAGCTCTTTTTCTACTTTAACACTATAAAATACATCTCCACAAAAAGTGAGTATTGCTACAGCCATTGCAAAAAATCAATATGGAAGCTTTAATAAATAAGAACTGGCTCCTGTGAAATTCAATTTAAACACTTGTAAAGAAGACAAAATGGCTGCGACAGAGCTATGCAACATGCATAAAAATGATATACATAATGGTACCTCCAACACATGTTTAACTACAGCATCTGTAGTCCCAAACAAATCTACTCCTGTGATTCCACGCACATCAGAATCCACTGCACCTGGAGACAGGTTCTTCTTACGTAGGCCTTTCAATGAGATGAGAAACATAAAAAGGCTTACCATACATACTTTTTTGGTCTTAAAACAGCCCCTAGAGAAAAGTCTTGGTTTATACTCGGGTCATGCTGTTGCTGCGGGCAGCTACAGATGGGACAGGCTGTGCGGACTTCACCTATATATTGTACCTGGCATCTAGTGGTCTCCCTACTCTCATCTGACAGTTTTTTTTTTCTGGTGTCTAGTGACCCCCTCCCCATCCCCTTGCAGAGTACACGCAGTAGAGGCTATGGAAGTGCATCTCACCTGATCCTGGTACGGATTAGGAGGATGGGCTTTCCTATCGTTAGGAAATATTGCAAATACATTGTTTTAAGAAAGCAAAATTAGGTTTAAACTACAAGTTAATTTACAAATATAGTGACTAGCACAATGTTACTTGTGCATTGTTTAAACGGGAACTGAAGTAAGAGGTATACGGAGGCTGCCATATTTATTTCCTTTTAATCAATACCAGTTGCCTGGCAGCCCTGCTGGTTTGTTTTTCTGCAGTAGTATCTGAACACCACCAGAAACAGGCATGCAGCTAGTCTTGTCAGATCTGACTTTAAAGGCTGAAACACCTGATTTGCTGCATGCTTGTTCAGGGGCTATGGCTAATAGTATTAGAAGCAGAGGATCAGCAGGGCTGCCAGGCAACTGGTATTGATTAAAAGGAAATAAATATGGCAGCCTCCGTATAACTTATTTCAGTTCCCCTTTAAGCCTGCTGGTAAAGGAGGGAGTATAAGAGGTTAGAGAGGCCGAAAAGCCCTCTTACTTAAAAAAGTGAGCTGTATTCTGTTATACTTTAAACTTCAGGTTCTTTCACACTAATAATCTTCACTGGAACCATTCAGACCTATGTATTGCATTTGAGTTCTCTCCAACGTACAGCATGCTGCATGGTTTGAGAAAAAAAGGAACACATTTTGTATTCAAACTACAGCTACGAACATTTAAAAAAAAAAAAAATTGAAACTGCAATGCAATATGCAGTAACTAAAAGCTTTTTTTGATGGTCAATTCCCTCAGATGAGCAAAATGTTATTAAACAACCGAGTGCTTCTCTGAAATCAGCAGTATAGACGGTGCTTAAGGTGGAGTGCTCCACTGACATGCACAAAACCAATCATCTGTGCAAGCTTGATTTCTTATGGCCTATAGCTAACTAATTTGCAAAAAGTCAGAGGTTGTGCAAATACTGAGCCAAGTCTGAAGAGTTGAAAAGACAAAAGTATTCATTATGTGCACAACCTTAAAACTTCTATCTAACGGTGGCCACACACCATACAATTTTCATGCAATCTGGCTGAACAATTAATCACTAAGTGTTGTTATACTACATGGATGTTGGTAAGATTGTATAAAAATTGTACAGTCAGATTGCATGAAAATTGTATGGTGTGTGTGGCCACCTTAAATCAGTAGGATTAGCCATAATATGCCAGGGGAAAAAAAAACACTGTATGTAGATAAATACTTGATCTACTTACATAACATGTATTGTACTTTCCACGTTTTGATTTCAGTGAATTTTATATAGTAAATGAAGAGAATTCTGTTCCTAATAGGAACCATAACTTTAGCCCCATCTACACCATACAATTTTTTGTCCTATTTGATTCAATTCAATCCGACATGTCCTATCGGGATTAGATTCAATTTGCTATTGAAAAACAATGACGGACAGAATCAATGAATCGGACAAAAAAAATTGTATGGTGTAGATAGGGCTTTTTGCTCAAATTTTAGGCTAAATCCTGATATCATTTCTGCCCTTTACTTTTTTTCTTTTCTCCTCCAATCGCTGAGTCACTTCAGCCTTGCTTGTAAACACAAGTGAACAGGGGATCGTATTTCAGAAAAGCAGCTAGGCAGGGAAATAAGTGGAAGAGGAGGAATATATTCTATATAAAAACAACCCCCAGCATGCAACTATTTGGCACTGACTATTAAAGGGCCAATGCTCCTTAAGTATGTGATCACTCCAAACCATAACATCAGAAAAAGTTTTGAAAATTTTGAATGCAGGATTAGCATCCTTATCACTTAAAGAGACTCCGTAACAAAAATTGCATCCTGTTTTTTATCATCCTACAAGTTCCAAAAGCTATTCTAATGTGCTCTGGCTTACTGCAGCACGTTCTACTATCACCATCTCTGTAATAAATCAACTTATCTCTCTCTTGTCAGACTTGTCAGCCTGTGTCTGGAAGGCTGCCAAGTTCTTCAGTGTTGTGGTTCTGTGATGCATCTCCCCCCTACAGGCCCCTCTCTGCACACTGCCTGTATATTATTTAGATTAGGGCAGCTTCTCTCTTCTCTTTTATCTTTTACATGCTGGATAAATCCTCCTCTGAGCTGGCTGGGCTTTCACATACTAATGAATTACATACAGGCAGAGCTGTCTGCACTCTGCAGGAAGAAACAGCCTGACACTTCAGTGGAAGATCGCTGCAGGGGGAAAGAAACACACAAATGATCTCTTGAGATTCAAAAGGAAGGGTGTATACAGCCTGCTTGTGTATGAATGTATTTTCTATGTGTGGACATACTGTACATCAACCTACTTCCTGTTTTGGCGGCCATTTTGTTTGTTTATAAACAAACTTTTTAAAACTGTTTTTAACCACTTTTAATGCGGCGAGGAGCGGCGAAATTGTGACAGAGGGTAATAGGAGATGTCCCCTTACGCACTGGTATGTTTACTTTTGTGCGATTTTAACAATACAGATTCTCTTTAATACACTCAGACCAGTTGCTGTTGTAATTTGTCAATCCCGCTTTAAGGGCCCATTTACACTAGAAGCGCTTCCCTGAGTGTTTTGCGATTGATTAGCATCTTTCAAAATCGCTCCCATTCACTTTTATTAAAATCGTGGTAAAAATCGCCACGATTTTCATGTACGCAATTATTTTTCCACGATTTTAGCTTAAGTGGGGAAACGCTGCAAATCTGTACATAGTGTAAACGGACCCTAGAACTAAACCAAAATCTCCAGATACCACTTGTTTACAACTGCAGGTACAGGGAGCCTAGACTGACAGAAGCCAACCTGCATTAGTTTTTGTACAGTTATCTGATGTCCCAAAACACTAGATAGCAGTGCACACTGACTGACTTATGCTATCTGCAATGCAGAAGTATAGAGCTATGTGATTGGAACAATAGTACTTTAACTTAGACCTGTAGTGGAGCCAAGTATATGAATACACTACTATAACCTGAAAGAGAGAACAGTTGCCATTTGTTATCCTGCTGGATAGCCTTCGATGTGGGATTTAAGCCTTTTGCTCGGTACACATGATACAATTTTCTGACAGATTTACTGTCAGAGCGATAATTTCCAAAATCTAATTTCAGAATCGATTTTCCATAGAAGTGAACGGAAAATCGATCGGAAATCCGATCGGACCTATTGGAAATAATCAATCTGACAGTAAATCTGCCAGAAAAATTGTATCATGTGTACCGAGCATTAGACTAAGGTTCAAATTCTGGCTCAAACCCGTATGTATAACAGTAAGAAGTCTCTGCGCAAGGCTCACAAATGATTCTGGTTGCCCGTGGAGCACGCTCTAAGTGGCTGCAGCCCTGAATCGCTTTGAGTTTGCCAGGAGAAAAGCACAATATAAAGCTTCTGTGTCTTATGTTATCATTGTAAAGTTATTCACTCTTTTTCCTCCAGTCAGTTGAAAAATTATGTTGAAATTCGACCACACCAAGGGCAGCAGCAGCATGAATGGAAAATGTCTGCGACTGCACAAATGAAGAGGGCAGGAAGAACACTTAGGATGGACCAGTGTATGGTACTAACTTGGAAGGTTGTTAGAAGTAGATTAAATTACATGACTTCTGCGGGCGGTATGAGTTAAAGGCATGCACAGAATTACTGTCCACAAAGGTAATCGGATTAGATTTGATGAGCGTTGTGGCTGGTAAAGATGTCATGCAAAAATTAGAAAGGATGTGTGCGTTATAACATTAATACCTATACATTTGGACTGAAACTGCCCTTGCGCACCCTACAATGTGAGTTATTTCAAATGAGGAACGCTGTCCCTCGTTCCCAGCCTCCAACACCCCCAAGGCACAAGAACAGGTTTCCTGAACTTAATGCATGGTGGCATAGTGGATAGTACCACTGAGTATAGCAACCTTATTACCATATAACCTATGCAACTATCACATCGGACTTTGTTATGCTCTATAAG
Source organism: Hyperolius riggenbachi (assembly GCF_040937935.1). Taxonomy (NCBI): domain Eukaryota; kingdom Metazoa; phylum Chordata; class Amphibia; order Anura; family Hyperoliidae; genus Hyperolius; species Hyperolius riggenbachi. Next base: position 146,195,707 of record NC_090654.1, read on the forward strand.
AGGTGCTACGCTCTACAACAATACTGATCCTAAACCTCCAACGTGCGATTGACGCTGCAGATGAAGTTGGTTTACTAAATATAAAGCTTCCAACTACCTGTGTTCAAATTGCTATATTCAGGAGCCTTTATATAACTGATTCAATACAGATTGCGGTTTGTGTGCTAATAATATAGGAGGACTTTGTACCTTGTTACATTAACAACTATCACTTATCGGGCGCGCAACAGTTATTAAGCTCTGCAGCTGGACTTGCAATTGATTCACACTTGGAATTTAAAGGAATAATATGGATCAATATTGGTGCTATGGTCTATGAAAAATAGATTAGCAGGCCAAATACACATGGTGCCTGGATATGTGCAATGCAGGGATATCATGCTACTTAGTGTTCGGGCAGCTTTCCTGTTGCTCTGCATGGCTCTCGTTTTTATTCTATGAATAGGTTTAATTTGATCATATTGGTTGTACCCAGTTATCATCTGTGAGTGGTTATAATCCCAGAATAGATATTGATACATATGGATTACCTCCTGTAAGCGATGTCTGGGTGCTTCCGGTATACTACATAGTACTAAGCTGAGTACTCAAACTATATACTTAGGGGTACTGTATGTTTTGCCTAAGGGATATACTGTTCCTATTCATAGCGAGACACTGGGCCATATGCAATTCATTTTTTCACCTGAGTTTTCTCCCAGGTGATACTTTCACAACTTGTAAATAAAATGCCCTTTGCACCATCAGCCAGCAAACAAATACTCAAAATAATTTTGACAGTACATTTTCACCTAATTTTTTGTACTTTTTTCTTCGCAAAGTGCTAAAAAGTTATTTTAAATCGAAGATGAAAAATTATCTCCTAGGAGAAAACTCAGGAGAAAAAGTGAATTGCATATGGCCCACTGTGTTCGAATCTGTAATTAATTTTATGCAATTGATTGTTGACAACCTTCATAATTTAATAATTTTTGGTGCCAGTTTACAACTGACACACTTCATAAATGTAGTGGTGTTGGTATTTTGAATTATGCATCCTAACTTATAATTGAATCCTAACTTGCCTAATCTCCATGCTCCCCTCCAGTGACTGACTAAGCATTACCTTGTACTCATACTGTGCTGTGTGATCTGGTTTTCTTGTATTCTTGTATTGTCATATTGCTGTATGTCACCCCTAAATATTGTCTGTAACCTAAACTAATGTCCAGCGCTGCGTAATATGTTGGCGCTTTATAAATACAATAAATAATAATAATAATAAAATAATTATGCATTAAATTATGCAGTTTTGAACAGCATAAACTGGTTTGCGCTTTTCCTTTTTCATATGTAAATTTCAATTCACTATTCTTATTACGGCATAGAGGATAGTAATCTTGCCTTGCAGCGCTGGGCTCCTCGTTCAAATCCCAGCCAGGTCACTATCTGTACGGAGTTTGTATGTTCTCCCTTTCTACTCGGACAGTTTTTTCCCACATTCCAAAAAGATAAATAAGTTAAATGGTTTTCCATTACATTAGTTCTAAACTATGATGGACATTGGACTATGGAACGGATTTGATTTCTGAGCCCCGGAATGACAGGTAGTGACAACACTATGTTTTTTTGAACTTCAAGAAATACTTGGTGGTGCATTCACAAACCTCAGTAAAATGTACATGTGCAAAGAGGTGTTTTATGTACATATAATGGGAAATAATGGTATCTGTGTAATGCGCAATGTGAGTTGCATAAAGCCCAGTAAATTTTACATGCGCTCTTTGTGCACTTAAATTTTACCAAGGTTCTGTGAATATAACCCATGGATCACTCAAGGTAAGGGAGTCAGAACTGGCACAGGCAGCAGAAATATTCACAAAACAACTCTACTTGCTAGCTAGTTTTTAGTCCTGATACTCCATTGTTTGTACTAAGGTCTCACTTCTTCTTCCCATGATCAACACATCTTAAGTTATTGATACAGGGCCTCTTCAAAACCTCACACGTCTTTAATTCCACCTGAATCCCACTTTAACATCTGAGTGGACAACTTTCCAGATTCTCGGTTTACCCAAACAACTATGTAATCCATAACAAGAAAGTATTCAGACTTCATCAACAAATCTGATACATTTTTATTCCATCTTGCAGTCAATGCTGTTCTAGGCCCTACAATCTTTGCTTTTTTTATGCCAGTATTTCTCAAGAGTATCTTTAAATCTTTTTTTAATGGGTTCCATATGTGATTGTCAATCTTGGGTGCAAAGCATGTATACTTCTATCCTTTTTTCTCAACAGTATATCTGTAGCTGTATGGAGGACTCTGTGATATGCGGTTTTTAAGATTCTGTGTTCCCACATTTAAGCTCATTTGACATTGATTATCTGGACCTAAGTTTGGCTAAAGATACCCATGCATTACTCAATGTATGGGCAGTTCGACCATAAGATAAATCATCTGTGATCGAACCTGATCAGTGAGGGATCTGTCGAAATCGGCCTAGTCTTCAAGCCTCCCTGCACACCATCACCCCCTCCCAAGTGTGTGTGCCCATTCCATGCTCATAAAGGCTCTCCACCAGTGCCACTCCTGGACTCCACTGCAGCACTATAAAGGGATTCTACTGTAGTGAAAGGCAACTTTCATTAATAAATAAATCAGGTGTCTTCCAGACACATCCACACTGGTATCAATACCAAATACTTGTTAGATTAAGCAAGGGCTCGCAGTAGATGGTATACTTGGGTGTAACCCCACATATACTGGTGAGCACACTCATTGGCCACCTCCACAGAACTTTCCAAGTGAATCAGCATGCACGTCGCAGACCTGTGCAAGTGCCCGGCGTGTTGAGCCTGGGTGACTGGCAACTAAACCTGTACTACATACCATGGTAGGACGGAAGCAGCAGTATCCTCTAGTCTAAACAGTCCTGATTCAGGAAAGACAAAGGAGCATCAGTGGTCCACTTCTTTATGGGTGAAATTGACTCTGTGTTTAATCCAATGATTGTGTAATTTCCCCACTCTGAGGATCCCAGAAGTATTTAGTACCATTACCAGTGTGGATGTGTCTGAGAGAGACTGTTGATGCACTGAAGCTTGCATTTGTGGAGCGCTGTACAGTAATTTTAAAGTGTTTTTAAGGTGCAGGCACCTTATTGTTTTTTTTTTTTATTTGTAATAGAGGCTGCCTTTCACTAACCTAGTTGAGTGATATCACATTTTATGGTTTGAACTCCGTACATATTCATTGTGATGTAATTCCTGCAGCCATTTGCAGCAAGTTGGAACTGAGAAAGTGAGGTTGAGACATACAGTCTAAGTTGAATTTGTAATAAGCAATAGTAACAAAAAAAAATAAGATTTGTAGCAGCTATTTATGTCGATCATATCATTGCTCTTACAATATTTCCTCAAACAAAGTGACCATTGTGCAAAGCATACAGTATATTTCATATGCATGGGCAATGGTGATAAGTTCAAGAGAAAAAGGACATATTGAAATAACCCTTTTTCCTACAGGACTAGCTAGAGAGTTAGTAGAGCATCTTCTCACGCTCAAATGAGAAGTGGTGGTAACTTACCCAAACTCTGAACAAGATCTTAAATTGTATCAATTGTACATACAATTAAAATTGTATTGTGAAGAGTAACCAAGCAATTAAAACTGTTGCTCTGCCTTCAGAATTCCCTCAATGTCCGAGGGCTAAATGGTAAGATGAGGCAAAGGGAACATGAATTGGAGAGTGATGTTACAATGGCCTGAAGGACAACTGAAGAGAGAGGTATATGGAGGCTGTCATGTTCATTTCCTTTTAAACCTTCCTGGCGGTAATCCCGAACGTAGTTCGGGGTAAGCCGCGCAGGAAGATTTCTCAGGCCCTGCTGGGCCGATTTTCATAATTTTTTTTTTTTTGCTACACGCAGCTAGCACTTTGCTAGCTGCGTGTGCATGCCGATAGGCGCCGCTCCGCGACGATTCGCTGCGCCCCCCCCTCCAGACCCCATGCGCTGCCTGGCCAATCAGTGCCAGGCAGCGATGAGGGGTGGATCGGGACTCCCTTTGACGTCACAACGTCGATGACGTCATCCCGCCCGTCGCCATGGCGACGGGAAGCAATAATGGAAATCCCGTTCAGAACGGAATTTCCGGACGAGTTTTATCGCCGGAGGCTATCAAAGAGGGTGGGGGGGATGCCGCTGCATCCCCCCACATGCGGCTGTCATGTAGCGAGCCCTAGGCTCGCTACAGGATTTAAAAAAAAAACAAAAAAAAAATGCTGCACTGTCCCCTGGCAGTTTTTAATAGACCGCCAGGAGGGTTAAGCAATACCAGTTGACAGACAGACAAATGACAGCGCACAAGGCTGCGCCTGCAATATAAACCAACAGAGGCAATGCAGAGCCCCACTGGGGCTAAATACATGCCTTGAATGCAAAACAGATGCAAATTATGTACTAATTCTAATCTAAACATTTGGATGTAGATTTTAAGCAATGAATGCAGCTAGCCACTAGTATACTTACGTTCAATTTGTACAGCGGGAGACATGGCAGCGCTTTCAAACATACCTTTCATACCTGAATGATCAATCTGCATGGATGTGCAGAGCTCCATTAACTGGACAATATTACACACCTAGCACTCACTACAGGCAAAGCAGGGAGTTCGCTTCAGTAAATAACGTGTGCACAGATTATTACCGAATAGACTTCCCCACGGGGATGATGGACCCCCTCGGGGAAGGCCTAACACTAGTCTAGCAATACAAACATAATATTCCAAATTTTTAGATTAGAATTAGTACATAATTTGGATGATAGATTTACAATCTAAAAGCACTACACCCCAGAGGCACAAACTAGGTACAAGAGGCGGTTTATAAAGGCACTTAAAGGGAGTTATCAGGGATTTTTATAGAAAATAAACGATACTTACCGGGGGCTTCCTCCAGCCCCAAGCTCCCAGGACCTTCCCTCGCCGCAGCTCTGCCTTCAGCCGTTCGCCGGAGCTCCGACCCGGTCCCCGGCGATGACGTCAGAGCGACCCCCAGGTCGCTCTGTACTGCGCTGCGCGAGTGGCGCTGTCAATCACTGCCACGTGGGCCGGAGCGGACTGCGCCTGCGCAGTCCGCTCCGGCCCATGTGGCGGTGATTGACAGCGCTGCTCGCGCAGGCGCAGTACAGAGCGACCTGGAGGTCGCCCTGACGTCATCGCCGGGGACCGGGTCGGAGCACTGGCGAACGGCTGAAGGCAGAGCTGCGGCGAGGGAGGTCCTGGGAGCTTGGGGCTGGAGGAAGCCCCCGGTAAGTAGCGTATATTTTCTATAAAAATCCCTGATATCTCCTTTAAAAACAGTTTAAAAACAACAAAATAGTTTGAGGTGGCTTTGTTTAAACAAAAGATTTTATTTGGTAGCACAGGCAACGCGTTTCACGGGTCTAAGCCCGCTTCCTCAGGCCAAATAACAGTGCCAAACTACAAAGGTATATTCAGCATAGGGAGCCTTTTTTGCAATTATAAGACTTGTCAGATTAAGTGGAGAGCGCAGTTCAGCAACCTGTAGCAGTACATAATTTGCATCTATTTTGCATTCAAGGCATGTATTTAGCCCCAGTGGGGCTCTGCATTGCCTCTGTTGGTTTACATTGCAGGTGCTGCCTTGAGCGCTGTCATTTGTCTGACTGGCTGCTTGATGTAATGTGTATACCATTTATGATTAGCAGCACAGGGAATATTATGTTTTTATTGCTAGACTAGTGTTAGGCCTTCCCCGAGGGGGTCCATCATCGCCGTGGGGAAGTCTATTAGGTAATTATGCACACATTATTTACTGAAGCTAACACCCCCCTTTGCCTGTAGTGATTGCTAGGTGTGTAATATTGTCCAGTTACTGGAGCTCTGCACACGTGTACGAGAGATAACGGCGCTGGAGACTTGGGCGCAGGATTCAGCCGGTATATGGCTGATCCTGCTGCCGCACAAGTCCCGGCCGTATTAAATACTATTCCCCCTCCAGGCCGCCATGGATAGTGGGGAATTAAATAATTTGGCTTCCAGCAATTGCTGGAAGCCAAATTATTATGTTTTAAAACTAACTTCAGCTCAGTCTTCTGACGACGCTGAAGTTACTCCCTGTGCCTGCTATAGCTGTATTACGGCATATGGTGGCACCGGCTGTGCCCAAATCTCCTGCACTGCGCCCAAATCTCCTGCGCTGGTTTCAGCGTGTTTGCTACACATCCATGCAGATTGATCATTCAGGTATAACTGTTTGAAAGCGCTGCCATGTCTCCTGCTAAGCAATACCAGTTGCCTGGCAACCCTGCTGACCATCTGCCTCTAATACTTACAGCCATAGACCCGGAACAAGCATGCAGCAGATCAGGCGTTTCTGGCATTACTATCAGATCTGACAGATTAGCTGCATGATTGTTTCTAGTGTTATTCAGACACTTTTGCAGCCAAATAGACCAGTAGGGCTGCCAGGCAACTGGTATTGTTTAACCTCCCTGGCTGTATGCAGTTTCTGAGGCTGCGTCCACGGGAGGGATTTTTTGAATTAAAGTGGTTTTATCCTCTGTAGCTAGCACTAGGCTTGCTACCATTGCGAGAGCCGCAGCCTCCCCAATGAGCTTCAGACGTCACTATGGCGACGATCGGACAGGACGTCTGACGTCATGCGCAATCCCGATCCTCCCCATAGCGAAGCCTGGAGCAGATTGGCTAAGCTGAGCCATTGCAGGATCCGGGGGGGGGGGGGGGGGGGGGGCATGGGTTACGTATAACGGCGGCGATCAGCGGCGATCAAAAAAGAGCGGAGGGACTTGGGGGACAATGGTAGCTAGCGACGTGCTAGCTACAAAGGCTAAAGCAATTGAATTCAAGAAATCCCTCCCGGGGCAGAGAAATCCTCTGCAGCGGCTACCCAGAGTGTAGCTCGGGGTTACCGCCAGGGAGGTTAAAAGGAAATCAACATGACAGCCTCCATAGTCTTCTCACTTCAGTTGCCCTTTAATATACCCAGCAGTGGCTGGATAATGTACTGGTTAAAGGACAGAAGTGAGAGGTATAAGGAGGCTGCCATATTTATTTTGTTAAAAGCAATAACAATTGCCTGGTTATCCTGCTGATCCTCTGCCTCTAATTATGTTAGAAATCGACCCTAAACAACTGGATGATTTAGACACAATCTTCTGCTAAATAGACTTGAAGGGCTGCCAGGCAACTGGGATTGCTTAAAAGGAAATAAATATGGCAGCCTCCATATACCTCTCACTTCAAATGTCCTTTAAGGGCTCAGCCTCTGACACCAGGGATCGAATCTCAGCTCTTCCTGTTCAGTAAGACAGCAACTATTCAGTAAGGAGTCCTTGGTCAAGACACCCCAATACTGCAGAGTGGCCTACTAGGCACACCCTTAAAGAGCTTTGAGTCCAACAGGAGAAAAGCGCTATGCAAATGTTAGTATGATTATTATATTCCCCAAAAAGGTAATATCAACATATGTATACCGTATATTGCATTCATAAAAGCAATATAGCATTACACATTCAAAGCCCAGCTACAAAAAGCATCACATTTATCCAATATGCTTTTAGTACATATGGAAAGTATCCACAGCACATCATTTTTTCCACATTTTGTTTTGTTACTGCCTTATTCCAAAATGGATTGAATTATTTTTTCTTCATTAGAATTCTGTACACAACACCCCATAATGACAATGTGGGAAAAAAAAAAGTTTACTTGAGGTTTTGGCAACTTTTTTTTTAATAAAAGAAATCACATGTACATTAGTATTCACAGCCTTTGTTGAGGTTTCTGCAACTAAATCGGAGCCCACCTGTGGTAAATTCAGTTGATTGAACATGATTTGGAAAGGCACATATCTGTCTATAGAAGTGCCCACACTTGACAAACCAAGCATGAAGTCAAAGGCATTTTCTGTAAAACTTCGAGACAGGATTGTCTCAAGGCACAAATATGGGGAAGGTTACATAAAATGTTATTTAACAAAATGTGGAAAAAGTGGTGGGCTGTAAATACTTTCTGGGCGCATTGTAATTAAAATAACACCCATAAACTACTGTTAGTAGGACAGTTGTGCTCTACATCTACCTAGTGTCAACATGCAACAACACACAGACAGTTAAAATGATCATGCTTGTTAAGCAGGAAGGTGGCAGAAAACAAGTTTGGAAAGGAGCATCTCTCCAAGTTCATGTAGGTAGACAAAGTTTGGTTTAGATGGGATGAAAATACACCACCTCATTCATATCTTGTAAACTGGTCAGATCTGCTGTGTGCTTTTTTTTTAAATTCCGGCAGTTGCAGACCCACCCAAAACTGCTGAAGAAAAATGTAACCGGACAGGGAGATGCCAGGGCCCATATGCAATTCTCTCTTCCACCTAAGTTTTCTCCTTGATTATAATTTTTCATCTTCTCTTTAGATTAACTTTTCAGCATTTCACAACTAAAAAAGGACCAAAGGTAGTAGTAAAAGTACGGTACTATCAAAATGATTGTGTATTTTCTAGCTTGCTGCGGATTTAAAATGCATTTTATTGACAAGGTGTGAACATATCAACTTGGAGAAAACATATCAACTTGGAGAAAACTAATGAGTAAAAATGAATTGCATATGGCCCCTAGGCCCTTATTCAATTCACTTTCTCTCCCAAGTTCTCCTAGGTGATATTTTCACACCTTACCAATAAAACGCATTTGAAGCCACCATCAAGTAAGAGACCACTACAGAAGTCCATTTTCACCTACTTTTAGGTCATTTCAATTGAAGGTCATTTCAATTGTAGAGTGGCAACTATTCTGAAGATGTATATATAGTCTTATATTCATTTATTTTATTATATTTATTCTTTTTTGAGGATACCATGGATTAAGGATTTCCGGTGTTATTTATATTAGTGCACTATGTTGTATCTGGTTATTGACTCATTTTTAATCTATGCATTATTATGATCAGTTAATGTTTGCATATCTTGTGCTTGCAGGCAAATAGATATGAGTCTTTTCTATCATGTTAATGCGTACATTCCTTGTTGACCTCAGTGTTCTCCCCAGAATTTTTTCCCAGCAGGGTGGCATGAAAAAGAATCCGGGTGGGACGTTTTGCGTGTGGTGCATTTGATGTCACACATTCGCTATATGCTGACGGCATATGAGGCTCTAATGGAAGAGGATGAACAGGAAGATTGATGGGCAAAGAGCGGCAGGTGACATAAGACAGGTAATTTATAAATGCACATTTATACACTAGGTGGAACAGCGCCGGGGATTGTATCGTGTTAGTCGCTCGTCCCGATATCCTCTCGCCAATACCTCTGTGCACTTGATCTACTATGGCGGCCCTACATCTTGCAGCTTGTTCGAACGATATATGCGACCAGTTTCGGCCTGAAATTGGTCATAGTGTCGATCGGGAATGCACTTGGTGGCACCGATTTTCATCCGTTTCAATTAGAATAATCAAATCGGATGGTTGATCAGCCGCCAAGTCGCCTGATGTATGGCCACTCTACACAGGCTTCAGTGTCCCTGCTCATGATTATTGCATTTCACATGGATGTTATTTCCAGAGGGAAGGTTGTTTTGCAGAAAGTGTACAGGGGCTATATATAATTGATAATGATCATATACGGCCCCTGCACACTATCTGCAATACCACTCCCACCCAGGAAAACATTAATATGAAATAACATGCATGTGAAATGCAATAACCAATACCCAGCATTTCACACCATGTGCACAAACTTGCTTAGCCTCTACACAGGCTCCAGTGTGTCCCTGCTCATAATTATTGCAATTCACATGGCTGTTAACACACATGGATGTTATTCCTGCAGGGGGAGGGGGCCTGTCACAGGGTATTGCAGATAGAGTGCAGGGGCTATAGATATGATAACCCCGCAGGAATAACATCCAGGTGATTTGCAATAATTATAAGCAGGCATTTCACACCACCAATGCACATAGTTTATTCATTGACATTTACAAGAATTGTTCTAAACAAATCTGGAAGCCATCCTAGAAGCCCTTCTTTGCAAGACTGCAAAAGCTGTATGTATGAAAGACCTGTAACCTGATCTCCTCCTGAATCCTGACTAGGCTGATGGCAATCAAAATCGCAGCTTGTCAGCATGGCTCTTCTCTCAGCCAACTTTATTACACAGAAAAAGTGACTTTTGTCAGGTCTCCTGTCCAGCAGATCTGACACATCAGACAGAAGACTGCAACTTCAGGGAGGACTGTGGCTGGCCATAAATCAGCAGGAAGCACACAGGTCACTGAGAACTGACTCTCCGAGTGATGCCGGTGCTGTCCTGCTGGCTGCTTCTCCACCCCTGCTCCATTTACTCTGCCTTGCTGTGTTCTAGCCTGCATATTTGCAGGGGAATAATCACCTTCAGCAGGAGCGAATGATCGGGAAGTTAAACCCAAGATCTTCCGGCACATCAGAAAAGTATGAATACTCTGCTGGGGGCATGGTTAAGAATCGCGAAATAGCGAAAACGAGCAGCTGCAGAAAGGCATTTACATTCAGTACCAGGGGGATGCCGCGGCCGGGAGAAATCTCCCCCTTACCTGTCCTCCCCTTGTTTGCTCAGGCTCCAGCATCCCTGCTAGGAGATCGGACAGGCAGACTGCACACACCTTGTTCCTGTCTGTAGTCTGCTGTAGATGGTCCCGCCTTTTATGATGTCAGCCAATGACATTACAAGCCTGCTGGGAAGTGCAAAAACTTGTACAGAGAGGACCTTAGAACAGCGCTGGCTTCTGTAATTTGCAAGAGAGCCCGCCTCATGTCGGCCGCTGGGCGGTGTTTAATTCTAGAGGGGCGGGCAGCTCGGCTATTTGATTCTGGGGAGAGCACTGGACCTGAGGAAGCGTGACCATGATACGAGTCATCTGTAGTGTTCCTAACAAAAAACATTGTTCACATCAGCCAATTTGCTGTTGGCAACTTCTTTGAGGTAAGCCACTTTTTCTCTTCTAAACTATTTTTTAAATGTTTTATTACACCTTGTGGTGCCTCCATCCACCCACTTTATGCTCTTACGCCTACAGGGTATAGTGTCAATGGTAACTAATTCACAGTATCTATTGATTCACTTTTTTATTTACTGAAGAGGGACAACTTAGATCTTAGGTTGCCGTTGTTGCAACATGGATTTGTAAGCATAATTTTGTACTACGATTGTCCCATTTTATCTGACATATTAAACTATATAGGGCTTTAGGCATCTCTGTTCTTTGTTCCTCTCTGAAAGGCAGAACCTCTTCTTGGCAGGTATTTTATTAGTCAAACCAGTAAAAATTTGACTGTAAATACAAATGCAATGCAAAAAAATTCATGCCATGCCTGTTGAATACAGACTTCGAGGCCATTTTGGTAAATATGCATTAAAAGTTTTACACCTAACATAATTCTCCTTTAATGCAGTTTTGAGTGGGCCAGTGGTGCCAGGAGACCCCCTTGACTTGGGCAGCTCACCAGAAATATCCCAAACACGCACTGTCTGGTCCAAGCTGGCAGATACTACCAAATCTTCAGATGGGTGAAACTGGGCACACATGACGTAATGGTTGTGACCCGTCAGAACACTGCAGAAGAAAAGAAAACAATTGAGACTTTGGTGAACTGTAACAAAGAATTGTTAATCTAACAAAAGTTTTCCAGATACAATATCAACAAGATAATATAATAGGAATTGTCTCAATTGCTGAAGGATACGGGTGATTTTGCTCTTATCCAAATCTACCAAGCAAAACAAAAAAACAAAAACTATAAAAAAAAAAAACATTTGTTATATTTTAAAGTTTTAAACTCTGCTCCTGAGTTGTAGATAAGGATAAACATTCGCTCATATAACCAGGGCTGTGGAGTCGGTACAAAAACCTTCTGACTCCAACTCAGAGTTTATGACACTGCAGACTATGACTCCAACTCCAGGTACACAAAATGGCTCTGACTCCTCGACTCAGACTCCTTGGTCCAATACTTACCAGGGCTCTGGATTTTGTACAAAAATCATCCGACTCAGACTCAGTTCAAATCTTAATAGGACCCAGACGAATGTCATGTGCACAAATAACTTAGGAGTCTAACTTAAAATAACTTTCATGCATTTCTCAAGTATAAACGCAGCTATACAGGACAGCACATACACAGAGCCCTAACAGAAATGTGTGTGCAGATACAAAGGGACTTGTATGGGGGAGGGGGGGGGGGGGGAGGAAGAGAGCTAGTGCACACCAAGAGCACTTCTGAACGCTTTTAAAACGTTAGCGTTTTGAAAAGTGCTTGGGAAATGTACTTGTATGGGATGGATCACACCAGAGCAGGGTTGTTAGCCTCAAATACAAAGTGGGCCAAAATTGAGCTCTGGGACCACGTCGCGGGCCAACCTCAATGTCTAGTGTCCAACTCTCGCCCTTATAAAGTTCCCTGGTGTCTAATATCCCTCTCCATTCCCTAGTGTCTCATGCCTCCCTCCTTCCCCTATATGTTTCCCTGATGTCTAGTGGCCCTCCACTCTCCCCTATACAGTTCCCTGGTGTTTAATGGTACTCCATCCCTACCCAATAAAGCTTCCTGGTGGCTAGTGGCACTCTCCTTGGACAAGTGTAAGGATGCACACCATGTATAGACTATCTATATATAAATAGCAAAACATACACTGGGTGCTGTGCATAAATAGAGACCATAAAAAATATATACAGAGCATGCACATCATGGATTTGAATGCAAAAAGTAGTATATTATAATACGACAAAGTGGCACAAGACAACATGCAAACACAAATACAATATGTACAAAATGACTGCAAAAATAGGGATCACATAGTCCAGCAACTGTACAGATTACAGCATATGTTAAAGATATACAAATTTACATATATTATTATATAATATATGCTGTAATCTGTACAGTTGCTGGACTATGTGATCCCTATTTTTGTAGTCATTTTGTACATATTGTATTTGTGTTTGCATGTTGTCTTGCGCCACTTTGTCATATTATAATATACTACTTTTTGCATTCAAATCCATGGTGTGCATGCTCTGTATATATTTTTTTTAGTGGCACTCTCTTTCCCCTATACAGTTCCCTGGTGTCTAATGCCACCCCTCTCTCCCCCATACAGTTCCCTAGTATCTAGTGATTTACTCTGCCCCTTTTGGCTTCCCTCCTGATCTAGGGCTTACCATCCAATATGGCTTTTTCTGGAGGTCTAGAGTGGGCCAAACATTACCACCTGAGGGCCAAATCTGTTGGCTCTGAGGGCTGGATTTGGCCCGCAGACCGGAGTTTGATATGTATACACCAGAGCGATGTGATTTTTTTTTCCCCAAATGCAGACGGGTCCTGCAGCATTTCTGAGGAGATTTAGCCTCAATGTTAAGTATAGGAAAGTGGAAAATCGCTCTAAAAAATGCTAGAAGGCTTTGTTCACATGTAAAAATCGAAATCGCTAACGGCCGCCTTTTGCGATTTTGTGCATCATTTTTTTTCCCGCTCTCGGCATTTACCTGCGAGCTACGATTTTTTCAAAGCGCTTTTGCAGAGCAATTTGTTTTTTCACTTCCTGACGCATGCCAGGAAGTGAACTCTTTGACCCGGAAAATAATAAATACAATGTATTTATTCTTAAAAGCGCGACCGCAATCACCGCATACAGCCATTTTTGAGTGTTTTGCGCTTTTCCTATACCTTCCATTGCAGCAAAATAACCCCAACAATGGTACAGGCAGCACTTTGGTCAACGGAAAGCAGACTGACATTTTTTTGGGGAAATCGCCGGCGCTTAAAAAAAACAGCAAATAAATATAGATTTGCTTCTCCAAAATATACACACACACACACACACACACACACACACACACACACACACACACACACACACACACACACAAACAAAATAAATAGACACATTCCAAGAATTGCTTAGAAAAAAAATCACTTCTACAAACGCTTATGGCCTATGTACACTACAGGCGGATTCTGGATGCAGAAAACTGACTCCAAAGAATGCCTATGGGGAATCTGCATCAGAAAAATCGCATTTAGAAGAAACAGGGCCATAGACATTCATTGGAGTCCGTTTTTCTGCATTCAGAATCTGTGCGTAGTGGAAATTGGCCCTTAGCGTTTGCTATTACGCTACTGCTTTTAGGTGTGTACCAGCCCAGAGAGAGAAGATAGAGAGGGAAGAGAGATTACAGTTCGGTCCTGCTGAGGAAGGGAATATACAAGCCCTATGGAGAAATGTGAGCTCTTCATATTATAGAACAGGGAAATGCGATATTAAACTTATTTTCAACTTGGTGTCCCTTTAAGACCACATCTCTGCTGAACGGAAACGGGCTCTAGAGACCTTAAACCAGTATAGAAAGCTGAAAAGCTGCAAGCATGCACATGTATGCAGACTGTTTTGAGAGGTTAATTTCAAAAGTTATACTTATAATTTACACAAATCAACATGATGGCTTTCAGAATTGGCCTTGGTTTAATATAAAGTTTAGTAAGGCTTTAAATGTCCACATGGTGGCACAAACTGTCAGTTTTACCAGACACAAGTGCGAGACTGCCAGTTCCAGATGCGGATGGTCTGATCATCAGAGGCACTAAGAATCCAGGGATATTCCTGCAATACAACCAGATAAACAATAAAAACTCTGCAGTGCATTGTAGAACCTTTACTTTGTTTCTCTTGCACCAAGAATAGTTTTCTGATCTGCTCTTTTCATCTTCGCATGTTACTGCCTCCCTGCCATGGTCACTTCTGCTCATGTCCCTGCACTTACAAATATGAATGCCCACAGTTGAGCTTGTATACATCTATCTATACATACTATAAAAAAGGTAAGGCTACTTTACAGTCTAAAAAGGTTGAAGTCACTAATAACGTAAAATTCCAATAGTGCAATGTTCACATTTTAAAGTGTACCTCAATATGGATGTACACTGATGTTAATAAGTTACAACTACCTGGCACACAGTCTGTGTAATCTTCAGAGTCCCAAATTAGCGGGGTTCTGAAATAATGCTTCGTCCCTTGCTTAGAAAGGCCTCTGCCAATCTGTAGATCACATAGAGAAAGGCCGCTGCCATGCTCGGCAAGGGGACAGAGCTACAAACCAGTAACTGGCTGATACTGATTCCAGCGAATATTATAGCATGCCAGATAATTCTAACTTTTTAAGTATTAATGAACCTTTATGGTTTTTTTATGTAGATCAGATGCCCAGCAGCCAATGAGGAGAGGATGGAGGAGGAGAGATCCCACCACAGGCAGATACAGGTAGTCCCCGACTTACGAACGCCTGACTTACGAATGATCCGCCAATACGAACGGCATGGATTCAGTGTTTTTATGGGAACAAGCCACCCCAAAAACATTTTTCAATTGGACTTGAAAAATTAGATTGTAGTTTTTGAGAAAATAGATTTTAAAAAATTCAAAGAAAAAATGGATTTTAAACTTATATAAGCAGGCACAGAGGGCAGAGGTGACACAGAGGGGGGCGACTGGAGTCACAGAGGAGGTACAGGGTACAGAGATAGCACATTATTCCGACTTGGGAACAGATTCAGGTTAAGAACGAACCTACAGTCCCCATCTCGTTCGTTAACCGGGGACTACCTGTATATAGAGGAACGGAGGGAGGGGTTAGTCACTCCAATTTGAGATCTGTGTGTAGAAGGTAGAGGGATAGAGCCAGGGAGAGATTTGTATTGTGTTAGGGAAAGATTGTAAAGACATAGTTAGATCAGTTTTAGCACCATAGATCCTCGATTTATAGGGAACCGTATATACTGTGCAGACGTGTTCAGTCTAGTATTTATTATGTCTAGAAGTTATTAGACAGAGGCGACTGCTGTTAAAAAAAATAGTTGGACAGGCTTGTTAACTATTGCAAACTGTATGGCAAGCTAGTGAGCAGAACACTGCTGATAGGCTAAGTCAGCTCATAGGCTAATATTTATTCAGTGGCAGAACTGTGTGGACAGGTAGGAATATTAGTTTTTCTCCACACAGGGTGCACTTGTGTGTTCCTGGCTCTGCACTGCTGCACAATGTTCTCCCCAGGCTCTTTTAACCGGTTGCTCCATCCGGCTTGTTTTGCTGAGCACCCCGCTGTCATCAGCTTACCTCCTCATACTCTACCTATGCTGTAAGCAGAATTGTGCAGAGAAGCACTGGCCCTGCAGTCTCATCGCCCCCCCCCCCCCCCCCCCGGCTACTATTTTATGCCACCCGGTGGGAAAAAATTCTGGGGAGAACACTTCTGCACTTTGTGAGAGAACAGCTTTCAGTGTCAACACAGCTACAGCATTTCTTCAGTGCTCACTCACTAACTTAAAGGGACCCTGAAGTGAGACGCATATGGAGCCTGCCATATTTATTCCCTTCTAACATCCTGGGTGGTATGCCCAACACTGTGTCGGGCAAGAAAAATTAGCTGAAAGTGGTATGCCTGACAGTGTCTGGCATGCCGCCCAGGAGGTTTTTTAGTGTACCATGTGCCCCAGAAAAGTTTAGCTAACTATATATGACCCAGTATAGGTGTCCCCCCACTCAGCAATCATCCCCCCTCTTTCTCCAGCAATAACGGGTGGGCGGCACTGTTACCTGCCTCTCTCCCCCACCGTTTGCACCACCAGCTCGTCTTGTCCACAGTACCGGGACACGGTTTGATGACATCATCAAGCTAGGTCTGGTTACTGTGGACAGAGAGGACCGGAGCTGGTAGTGCAATCAGCGTGGGAAAGAGACACGTTAAGTAACACCGCCACCCTATTGCTGCAGAGGGAGGGAGTCCTATACTGAGGCACCTATAGCTAGCTAACCTGTACTGGGGCATCTATAGCTAGCTAACCTATTTCGGTGGTGCCTTTACCTGTCTAAACTATACTGGGGGAACCTATACCTGGCTAATCTCTACTGGGGCACCTACAGCTGGCTAAACTATATGCTTAAATTGATCGGGAATCGGCCCGTGGTGTATGGGCAGCTGTCAGATCTCTCTCTAATGAGATTCGATCAGAGAGAGATTTGTCTCTTGGGTGAATCTGCCCATCATCGCGTTACATTCATATTAGAGCAGGTTGAGCAGCTGCAGCTCGCAAGTGTAATTGATCAGAGATTTTGGGAAATAATTTTTAAAATTTAGTTTTGATTTTATTTTGTGTTTCAAGCTTTTATTATACTTAAAATGTATACTAGACCCTTGCTTTACACATTTTGGTAAGTTACTGGAAAATGGGTTATGAAAATTAACTGGATTACTTTTTGCACTGAAATCCAGCAGAAACTGAACGACGGGGAGGTTAAACAATACCAGTTGCCTGGCAGCCCTGATTCATTTGGCTGCAGTAGTGTATGAATCACACCAGAAACAAGCATGTAGCTAATCTTGTCAGATCTGACAGTAATGCCAGAAAAAACCTGATCTGTTGCACGCTTGTTTAGCTAAAAAGAATTGGAAGCAGAGGATCAGCAGAATAGCCAGGCACTGTTCATGCTTAAAAGGAAATAAATATGTCAGCCTCCATGTACTTCTTACCTGAAGTTTCCTTTGAGTTGAAGATGGTGTGTATTTCACTAACCTACGCACTGTGATAGTCCTGCTACTTGGTCTCAATGACTACAGTAGAATTTTGTTATAGTAGACTCCAAGGCACCATGAAAAGTGGTTTATTATACGAGACGTTTACTGTATCAGAACTTGTAATTTTCATGCATATAAAGTATACTATAGTGCTGTATTTTAGTTCAGTTAATAATTGGGAGGTTTTTTTTTATTTTCTAATAGAATCTTACTGAAAATGCAAATCTAAAAACTGTATTACAAACTTTCTTTTCTTTTTTTTCCCAATGGCAAAAATGCACCACCAGCGAATGGCACCACAGTCAGCCAGACCACACACAGAGGCACGCAGGAGGCCAGAGCATCCAGCAGCTGCCACGGTCAAACATATTGAGTTGGCAAATGGGACCCCCCTTTGTCTTACTTGTAGCATACAGTGCATGTGGCATACAATAGCGGATAGAGCCACTGTTACTCTTTAGCAAGGATGCACATTTGGTGGACTACTACAAGGTCTAGAATACCTTAGGGCTGCATAGCCAGGCAACACAAATCCCAGGCTGGAAAAAAAAAAAAAAAAAAAAAAAAAAAAAAAAAAAAAAAAAAAATCGCAGCTGGCATCTTGTAACTGGGTAAGACAAAATTTCCTGTTTACACTTGGGCCAATCATCATGCAGTCTAACCCATGCCAAGTCCCATGGAGGTATCAGAGCTCCAATACCTCTACATAATTCACCCAAATGTGAACAGGAAGTTCTGTCTTATCCAGTTACAATAAGAATTGGTTAATTCTGCTCTTAAAATCTTCATCTTTATGAGCACCAAGTATTAATTCCAAACAAGGCTGTACATATATTAAGGTTTTCAACAAAATGAAAACGTATATCACCTTCCAGGTCTGGAATGGTGGACAACTCCACCCCATAAACAATTAGGTGATGGCTCATTACACCAACAAGCATTTTTTACATATTGCCTTTCTCTTTTAAACCTTCCAGGTACCAAATACCACCTCATTACCAACTTATATTGCAGTAGTTGGCGTGCAGATATCTTAGAGGTCCAAATGTTTCCTAATACCCTATTCCATTTTGAAAAAAAGACAACCAGCATTCCCAATCAATTTACCCATTTAGTTCATAATGGAGCTAGGGAGTTTCGATCAGTATTCTTCAGGAATTTATATATCCAGGAAAGCACTGTGGGTGGGACTGCACATATTGTGATGCCTTCGGGGACCCTCTCATTTTCAGCATTATAAAGTGGGAGGATTACTGGCTGGCCACCCCTCTGGATCACCACTACAAAAGGGAAAATGCTATAGTTAGCATTTATATATACCCAATCCGGTGCAAGAGTAAGAAAAGATGACCTGCCTAAGCAGAATACTGTGCAACCAGTTGCATGAGGATTGCCCACCCCCACCAAAAAAAAACAAAAAAAAAAAAAACAAAACAAAACATACAAACAAAAAAACAACAACAACAAAAAACAAAAACAACAGGGAATTCCGATGCAAACTGCCAACACCTTATCATCCTGTAGTGCCAACAGCAGTAGTGGCAAGAGGTCAAACGCTGAAAATTGGCATGTGCATATTCCCCAACTTTGCCATGAAGCCCCTAAAAAGTCCTGGTGCAACCAATTACCTTGAGTGTAGGAGCACACTAGGCAGAATCGCATTTGCGTTTTTCATAGCACATAGTGAAAAACGCGTATGTGATTCTGCCAAGTGTGTTCCTACCCTTAAAATGCACATTATTAGTGAAATAAAGTCCACCTCTGTGCAATCTAAGTGCCACATGTTCAGCCAGTATTATTATTATTTATTGTATTTATAAAGCGGCAACATATTACACAGCGCTGAACATTAATTTAGGTTACAGACAATATTTAGGGGTGACATACAGCAATATGACAATACAGGAATACAAGAAAACTAGATCACACAGCACAGTATGACCACAAGATAATGCTTAGTCACTGGATGGAGCATGGAGATTGGGCAAGTTAGGTTCACTCAAGTGCATAGCATGAGTTCACAATAATGGAGGTGCATGATCAGGTAGGACACAAAAGGAGGAGGACCCTGCCCAAAGGCTTACAATCTAGAAGGAGAGGTAGAGACACGAAAGGTAGGGACCAGAGTTCCGTTGTGGGTTTAGAGAAATTGTGAGGGGTGGTAGGCCAGAGTGAAAAGGTGAGTTTTGAGGGCCTTCTTGAAGATGTTGAAGGAGGGGGCTGCCCTCATGGGTGGAGGTAGAGAGTTCCAAAGTGTTGGAGCAGCTCTTGAGAAGTCCTGGAGGCGTGCATGGGACTGGGTGATGCGGGGGGCGGTCAGGCGAAGTTCATAGGAGGAACGGAGTGAGCAGCTAGGCGTGTACCTCTGAGTAAGATCAAAAATGTAGGTTGGACAGGTTTTGTGGACATTTGTAGGTCAGACACAATATCTTGAATCTGATTCTGGACTGGATAGGAAGCCAGTGGAGGGATTCACGGAGGGGAGCCGCCCTGGTGGAGCGATGGGAGGAGTGGATAATTCTGGCTGCCGCATTCATGATGGGACTGCAGTGGGGCTATTCGGGTCATAGGGGGACCAGATAGAAGGGCATTACAGTAGTCGAGGCGGGAAATTATGAGGGCACGGATGAGGAGTTTGGTGGTGGCAGAGGTCAGGAAAGGTTGAATCTTACAGATGTTACAAAGGTGGAAGTTGCAGGACTTTGTGAGGTTTTGGATGTGGGGAGTGAAGGAGAGTTCGGGGTCCAGAGTGACATCCAGACAGCGGGCTAGAGAGGTAGGGCAAATGGTAGTGTGGTTAACAGTGACATGCACATCTGGGAGGTTCAGGGATAGCCGGAGTGGGAAGATCATAAATTCCGTTTTGTCTAGATTTAGTTTATACTAAAGTTTATAGTACACACCTTTTAAGAAATGCCCCAAAGGCTTTCCCCAGCACTAAGCAAGAGGTATCACACCATGAAGACCAAAGAGCTCTCCAAACAAGTCAGAGCCAAGGTTGATTAGTAGTGATGGCAAGAACTACAGTCCCTGTGTAGTGACCTCGGGGCTACTTTTGGGTTGGCGAGGTCCGTCAGAGATTCTTGATTGAGCGATTTGCGCAAGACGTCACACAGAACGCTCCGGGCAGCGTGCCACCAAGCAAGCGCCTGCGGACTACTGACTTACCTTGCCAGTAGCCACCCAGGAACTGTTCGCCAGCAAACATGTCTAGCCATCAATATTGATGAGAAGTACAAGTTAGCGCTGGGATATTAAAATGAAAAAATAAAATAAAAAGTATCCAAAGCTTTGAATATCCCACGGAGCACCATGAAATCCATCATCTTCAATTGAAAAGAACATGGCACTACAGCAAACTTGCCAAGAGAGGACACCAAACCTCACAGACCTGGTGAGGACATTAATCAGAGAGGCGTTACATAGACCAAAGATAACTCCGCAGGAGTTGCAGAGTTCTATGCCAGAAACTGGAGTACCTTTCCATAAAACCACAATAAGCCTTAACTCCATAGAGCTGTATGGAAAAAAAAAGCCATTACTTTGCGTTAAAAATAAGAAGGCACATTTTGAGTTTGCTAAAGGCATGTGGGCGACTCCCAAAATGTATGGAAAATACAGGTAAGATGAGAATAAAATCTAGCGTTTCAGCCGCCAAGGAATTATATGTCTGGTGCAAACACAACACATCCCATTACCCCAAGAACACGGTTGCTGCAGTGAAACATGGTAGTGGCAGCATCATGCTGTGAGGCCGTTTTTCAGCAGCAGGGACTAGGACAACAGTCCGAGTTGAGGGAAAGATGGATAGTGCAAATTTAAGCAAAACCTGTGTCACTCTGCCAATGATTTGAGACTGGGAGGGAAGTTCACCTTTCAGCAGGATGACCCGAAGCATACTGCTAAAGCAACACTGGAGTGGTTTAAGGGGAACTAAATGTGTTGGAATGGCCTGGTCAAAGTTCAGAGTTAAATACAATAGAGAAACTGTAGCAAAAACCATCCAACATGAAGGAGTTGGGCCAGTTTTCCCTTGAGGAATGGCCAAAAATCCCAGTGTTAAAGAGAATCTGTATTGATAAAATCGCACAAAAGTAAACATACCAGTGCGTTAGGGGACATCTCCTATTACCCTCTGTCACAATTTCGCCGCTCCTCGCCACATTAAAAGTGGTTAAAAACAGTTTTAAAAAGTTTATTTATAAACAAACAAAATGGCCACCAAAACAGGAAGTAGGTTGATGTACAGCATGTCCACACATAGAAAATACATCCATACACAAGCAGGCTGTATACAGCCATCCTTTTGAATCTCAAGAGATCATTTGTGTGTTTCTTTCCCCCTGCAGCTATCTTCCACTGAAGTGTCAGGCTATTTCTTCCTGCAGAGTGCAGACAGCTCTGCCTGTATGTAATTCCTCAGTATGTGAAAGCCCAGCCAGCTCAGAGGAGGATTTATCCAGCTTGTAAAAGATAATAGAGCAGAGAGAAGCTGCACTAATCTAAATAATATACAGCAGTGTGCAGAGAGGGGCCTGGAGGGGGGAGATACATCACAGAACCACAACACTGAAGAACTTGGCAGCCTTCCAGACACAGGCTGACAAGTCTGACAAGAGAGAGATAAGTTGATTTATTACAGAGATGGTGATAGTAGAAAGTGCTGCAGTAAGCCAGAACACATTAGAATAGCTTTTGGAACTTGTAGGATGATAAAAAACAGGATGCAATTTTTGTTACGGAGTCTCTTTAAGCAAGATGTGGGAAAATGCAGAAACTTATACAAGGAGATTTGCAGCCTGCAAAAGGTACTGTACGTGCATTATAATTTACCATATCATCTAAGGGACTGGGGTCAGCGCAAATTTAAATTTCTAGGCTCCAGATACACAATATGCATAGGAGGCTTCGTCGTAGAAATAGAAATCCATAGGGTTTTTATCCTTTGCTGATTCTTGTAAGGGCCTAGAATACCTAGGTGAGAAGTAGGGAGATACTGGAAGCCCAATGGTGCAGTATCTTCAGGTATGGGGGGGGGGGGGGGGGGGGGGAAGGATTATATAGATATATACTCACAAAGGTGGGTTGCAGTTTTGCAGTTCCTGCAACCACCATACAAAAAGAGAATCTATCCTCTATGCCAGCGTTTTTCAAGTGCTGTTCCGCGGCACACTAGAGACTTATCCTGGTGTGCCGCCTAGAAGTGCTTGTATCTGGCCCCGCTGTGCGTGATTGGCCAGAAGCAGTGAATATGCATTAGTGTTAATAAGCGGGGGGCGGATCCACTGCGCTCGCTAGAGTGGATCCGCCCCCCCGCTCATTAACACTAATGCATATTCACTGCTTCTGGGCAATCGCGCACAGCAGAGCCAGATACAAGCGAACAAAAACCACGCGTGTACGCTTGGCTTGTATCTGGCTTGTATCTGGCCCCGCTGTGTGTGATTGGCCAGAAGCAGTGAATATGCATTAGTGTTAATGAGCGGGGGGGCGGATCTACTCCGCTCGCTCGAGTGGATCCGCCCCCCGCTCATTAACACTAATGCATATTCACTGCTTCTGGCCAATCACACACAGCGGGGCCAGATACAAGCCAGATGCCAGATACAAGCCAAGCGTACAAGCTTAATGACCCGCACCCACTACGAGACGAGTTATGGCTTACGATCCGCACCCACTGCACCAACAGGTACCCCACTAACCACTTGATCCACAATACCTCTGTGCGCCTTGTTGATTATGACTATGTCAATTTATCTACAAATAAAATCTGAAGAATTATTGGCATTAACTACTAGGTATACTGACCCTACATACTTTTGCTTTTATGCATGAACACAGCATTTTAGCAGTGCAGTTTTTTCCCCTCTTTTTTTCAGCCTCCTCTGCCATGGTTTTACTGCTGACAAGTGATGTAGCTGCCGCATGGTTTTTGGCAGTTGGAAGCTGCTGCATGGTTTTTGGCATGGTTTTTTGCAGTTTCCTGTCCGTGAACCTTGCTGCATTGTGGGAAGAAGCTATTTCCCACAATGCAGCTATTTCCCACAATGCAGCAAGGTTCACAGACAGGAAACTGCCTGTACTGTACATACTTTTCTTGTTCTTGTGGGAGGGGTTTCACCACAACATCAGGCATATAGAGTCCCCTGGTGATCCATTTGTGATGGGGTATCAGCTACTAGGACATCCTCTTCCGACTCCTTCCAGGCCTAGCACAGTGTGGAGACAGAGCTGTCATCTGGAGCTGTCATCAGAAGAGTGCTGAGTGTGACGGACAGCGGTTATCTTGAGGAGACAAGCGCAGTAAGTCCTGAGTGACAGTGAGATACTGCAGTGATGGACAGGTTTTTGAAAAGGAAAGAACTGGACTCTGAACAAAATTTGGAGCCAGATGAGAGCCCAAGTATGAGTGGGGGTCAAAAGAAAGCAAAGATGGTTATCGCAAGCAAATTCTCTGGCGCAAGGCAATATAGCGAAAGCTATATTTCAGTTGGATTTACTTTCACTGGAGATGCAAACAAACCAACTCCACTGTGCGTGGTGTGTGGTGAAAAGCTAGCTAACAGTGCTATGGTCCCAAGCAAACTTAAACGCCATCTCCAAACGAAACACCCTTCGCTTCAAAACAAGAATGCGGACTATTTTGTTCGCCTGCGTGACAACACAGAGAAACAGGCAACTTTCATGAGAAAAACCACAAAGGTAAATGAAAGAGCTCTTAAAGCTAGCCATCAAGTTGCTGAACTTATAGCCAAGTCAAAAAAGTCACACACTGTGGCAGAGACATTAATACTTCCTGCCTGCAAAGCTATTGTAGAGGAGATGCTCGGACCTGAAGCAGCTAAGGAAATAGCCAAAGTCCCTCTCTCAGACAACACAATTTCCAGACGTATTAATGACATGTCTGCAGACATCGAAAGTGTGGTTTTGGAAAAGATCCGTATCAGTGAGAAATTTGCATTGCAACTTGACGAGTCTACTGATATCAGTGGACATGCTCAACTCTTGGCCAATGTGCGTTTTGTAGATGGTGATGCAATTAGAGAAAACTTCTTTTTTTGCAAGGCATTGCCAGAAAAAACAACAGGAGAAGAAATTTTTCGGGTCACATCAGAATACCTTGAACAAGGAGGACTTAAGTGGGAAAACTGCACAAGTGTCTGCACCGATGGAGCTGCAGCCATGGTCGGGCGCACCAAAGGCTTTGTAAGCAGAGTGAAGGAAAGAAATCCAGATGTGATTGTTACGCATTGTTTTTTACACCGCGAGGCCCTCGTAGCCAAGACTTTACCAGCAGTCCTAGTTCATGTGTTGGATGATGTTGTGCGCATGGTAAACTTTGTTAAGTCACGACCCGTGAAAAGTCGCATATTTTCAGCTTTGTGTGAGGAGATGGGAGCGAAGCATAAAACCTTGCTGTTTCATACGGAGGTCCGGTGGTTGTCGCGTGGCAAGGTCTTGGTTCGTGTGTATGAGCTGCGGGAGGAACTTAAAGTGTTTCTGACAAATGAGAGGTCAGATTACGCAAAGCAGCTTGCAAGTGATGAGTGGTGTGCAAGGCTGGCATACCTGGCAGATATATTTTATCATCTGAATGAACTGAACACACGAATGCAAGGCCGAAGTGAAAACCTGCTTACAAGTACAGATAAAATAAATGGATTCCGTTCAAAGGTGCAACTCTGGCATCAACACGTGGAAAGTGGCAATCTTGAAATGTTCACACTCACCAAGCAATGGCAAAGTGTTCACACTGCTGCACTGTGTGAGATAATAGTTAAACATTTAAAAACTCTTGAGGAGAAGTTGTCATTTTATTTCTCTTCAGTCTCCACTGAATGCCTTGACTGGGTTAGGGACCCTTATAGCTCAGCATCAGTTGGTGGAAAGGACATGACTTTACAGGAGCAGGAGGAACTAACTGAACTGAGACAAAATCGTGGTTTCAAGCTAAGATTTGCTGATCTACCTTTGGACAGTTTTTGGTTGGATACCGCCAAGCAGTTCCCCCTTCTGGCAAACAAAGCGATTTTGACATTGCTCCCATTTTCCACTACATATCTGTGTGAGATTAGCTTTTCAAGCATGATTGCTATAAAAACCAAATACAGAGAGAGACTGAGAGCTGTTGACGAAGAGCTACGTGTGTGTCTTTCTTCGATTCCAGCCAGAATATCAGCTTTGTGTTCAGCCAAACATGCCCAGGTGGCGCACTGAATAAGTATTTTATAATTTTTCACTATTCTGTTTACTTAACATTTCATAATAAAGTAATTATAAAATACTTTCTTTGTGTTTATTTGATTCCTATTCAAGAGCATTACTTTATATATAGTCAATATAGGCACAGAGTTAAATTTTTTAACATTTTCTAATGGTGGTGTGCCTCGAGATTTTTTTCATGAAACAAGTGTGCCTTTGCCCGAAAAAGGTTGAAAAACACTGCTCTATGCTATCAAGGCATTTTGTATTGACCTGAGGAAGTGAGCCATGACATGCGCTGTCAGATTGCTTTTTGAATAAAAACTGTTTTCCAGTTGAACTGGTGTCTATATCTTCTGGAGAGGTAAGCAATTACCTCTCTTTATTATATAATTTTTTATTTGTATTTTAAAATACTTAAATAGAACAGACATTGGGCGCCTCCATCCTACCCACTACATAGAAATCTATGAGTATTATTGGCGGTAAATGTAAGCATCTCAATTTGTCTTTGCTGGGAGTATTGTTCCTCTTGATCATACTTCAACACTACAGACTTGCTTTACAATTCTGCAGTCCCCTATCCTGTGTCCCTTAAAATATTCTGTACTGTCAAAAATATATGTTGTAGTTCAACTTTATGATTGCCCTACCCATTGCAAGCCAACCACAAAAGTTGTTTGAGCAACTACTACACCACCTTTGATACAGGAAAACAAGGTTCAAATCCTGGCTGCAGCCAGTTAACTACTTAGTACAGGAGCCCTTGGGCAAACTAACATTTGTGTAAACAGCTGGCGGAGGCGGCAGATGCAGCCTCATGAGGCAGATTCCCAAGAGATTCTATGCTGAAATCGATCAGGAATTGGCCTGCAGTGTATTGGCAACCAACAGACCTCTCCCAGATCATATTCGATCAGAGAGATCTGCCTCTTAGTCAGTCTGCCCATACATCGCTAGATGTATGAGCACCTTTAGTGGCTTCTGCTCTCAAGCGCTTTGAGTGCAACAGGAGAAAAGCACTATGGAAATGTTGACATTATAATACCAGTAATTGATTTTAAATGTTATCCGCATATTTTAAAGTACTAAACAAAAAGACTTTTCATAAACAATAGCAAGCATTGTATTCTAAAGGTGGCCATACACTGGCCCGATTCGCGGCCGTTTCGACGGCAGATTCGATCCTGGGATCGAATCTGCTGCCAATCGTTCGTTCTAAACGCACCCGCCGATCCGATTTCCTCCCGAAATCGGATCGGTCCGTCGATCGTGCCGTGCGGGAAATTACCCTCGATGGCCCGCGGGTAGGTAGGGCGTCGCTAGCGGCGGCCGATCCGATCAGGTATACATTACCTGACGCTGGCTCCCGGGCGTCTTCTCCGCATCTTCTCCGCGCTGCACCCGCTCCATCCCGGCGCTTCCTGTCACTGCAGTGACCAGGAAGTTAAAATAGAGGGCGCTCTATTTGAACTTCCTGGTCACGGAGTGACACAGGAAGCGCCGGGATGGAGCGGGTGCAGCGCGGAGAAGATGCGGAGAAGACGCCCGGGAGCCAGCGTCAGGTAATGTATACCTGATCGGATCGGCCGCCGCTAGCGACGCCCTACCTACCCGCGGGGGGGGAGGCAGGCGACAGCGGCGGCTCCACAGATTGTGATCGGTTTCAGGCTGAAATCGATTCACAATCTGTTTGCAGTGAAGGCAGCCATACAATCCCTCTCTGATCGGATTCGATCAGATAGGGATCGGTCAGCTGGTCGATCTAATGGCAAATCGACCAGTGTAGAACTTAAAAGGTCACTGGAGTGAGGGGGATATGGAGGCTGACATATTTATCTCCTTTTAAACAATACAAATTGTCTGGTCATCCTTCTGACCCTCTACCTCTAAAGTTCATACATCTAGCAATTTGGCGGCCAATTGACCATCCGATTCGATGCAAATCCATGCCACCACAAGCATGCCAAATTGAGAATTCGACCAATTTCAGCCCAAAATTGTTTGAATGTATCGGACAAGCTGGGAAATCTCAGGCCGATGTGTTAAACTGGGTGCGCTGCGAAAAAGGGCGTGCAATATTGGGACAATCAACGAACACGACGGAACTCTACCATTGGGCACTACCATCGCCCCCATCCCCCCCCTTTTGTAAATATGCTCCCCTGCCGCACAATTGCCCCCTCCAGCCTTCTTCACCACGAGCAAAGTAGACAAGAATATGGGGATGCTCCACTGAAAACCTCAATCAGCCGGCAGTGCAGGAAAACAGGCTGCTCGAAACCACAAGTCCATATAGTGATGGTGAAATCCGCACAATGTCGGTTGAGGTAAAATGGCTTTATTAGATCAGGCACATATCAAGTAGATATCCAAACATCACATGCTAGGCCATGTGGCCTCAATTCACTAAGCTTAACTCCTGTCTTTAATAACTCTTCTGAGCTGTTTTACAGTTATCACAATTATATCACCATGGTGATAACTGTAAAACAGCTCTGAAGAGTTATTAAAGACAGGAGTTAAGCTTAGTGAACTGAGGCCACTAGTGTGCGGATTTCACCTTCACCATATGAGCACAGTAGGCAGTTGTGATACATGTGTGCAGCACTGCGCCCACGTTGTATTGCAACTGTCTTTTAGTATATAAGATAGTAATCTTTGACCTCAATAAATAAGATTACTACTTACATGATGGAAGAATGTGGTGCGAATATAATCAAGGTGACCCAGAAGAGTAAAAAGGCAGCGTCGAAGCTTGTAATTCCAGACCTGGGATAGAAAAAAAAAATAATTCTGTTAGGACTAACACATTCTACATTTGGTTGTATCCTACTGTTTGGATGCAGAACTTTTCTTGCAATTCCAGACACTCCCATACTAAAACAAAGCTTTGAGACTGTTGCCCTCTGGTGTATTTATACATACAAAATTAGTTCTCCTGTAAGACATCTTTTCTACAGACTAAATAAGCCCAATATATCTATCTAACCTTTCCTGGGAAGCGAGATCTTTCATTCCCCTGATCATTTTTTTTTTTTTGCTCATCTCTGCAGCTGCTCTAAAACTGCAATATCCCTCCTGTAACGTGGTGCCCAGAACGGATTTCATACTCCAGATGCTGCCTTACAAAAGAGCTAAACAGGGGCCGCATTATGCTAGCATCCTGAGTTTTTATCTCCCTTTAAAGTGAACCAGAGACGAAGCACCCTCATGTATTTTAACATATACATTAGTGGGGACATCAGAGAAAACTCCTACCCTGCTCTCGGTTTCATTCTTCACTGCTCAGCCTGCTGGTTATTAGCCCTGATAAAATCACTGACTCAGCATTCAGTCTGGCTTTGCTCAGGAATCGTTATAGCATTGTCTGCCTTCTGTGAGGTCTTTTCAAGCCCAAGCCTGCCCCATTCTGGCTCTGCTATAATGATTCCTGAGCACAGCCAGACTGAATGCTCAGTCAGGGATTTTATCAGGGCTAATAACAGGCAGGCTGAGCAGTGAATAATGAAACAGAGGGCAGGGTAGGTGTTTTCTCTAATGTTCCCACTGATATATATGGTAAAATACATAAGGGTGCTTCGTCTCTGGTTCACTTTAAATGCATTCCACAATTTTATTTGCTTTAGCTGCAGCTGCTTGGCATTGAATACAATTATTTAACGAGTACTCCTTAAGCCTCATACACACGGTACAATTTTCCATCTAATCGACCAGTGATCTGATAAGAAGTTGATTCGAGTGTGGACTTCGATTTTGCGTTGATAACTACCCAAAATCAATTGCAAAACCAATCGTAAGTCCGATCGGAATGGTCATAAATGATCTGGTCGATTCGTCGATCTGATGGAAAAAATTGTATCGTGTGTACCCAGCTTAAGTCTTTCTCCAAGTTTGATGTCCCCATCTATACCCCCTTACTCTGTGTGATGTTAGAGCATCGGTACATCTTGGTACAACCAAGATGCATGACTTAGCATTTTTTTTTTTACATTGAAATTGCCCATATTGCCATCCTATCCAGATTCTTCTGCAATATGTAACCATTATTATTATGATGATTTATTAGATTTATATAGCGCCAACTTATTACGCAGCGCTGTACAATAAATAGGGTTACAGACAATACAGGTAATAGACAATAGATACAACAATACAGGTAATAGCAAAAAGATACACAACACAATGCAGACAGTAGTATAATGCCAGATCATAAACTGGAGCGGTAGTGGTAAAAATTACAAGTTCCAAATTCTGGGTAAAGTGCACACAGTCAAGTATAATCTTCCTTTGTGTAGATTACACAACTTTGTTTCAACTGCCATAACAGCAACATTTTCACTTTATCTACTAGGTCATTAACCAGTTCAGGACCAGCTGTAGTTAAAACTACGTTGTACTTGTGGCCGCCCAAGCCGGATGCTGCATACATTGCTTATTGTTAACAATATTAATTTATTATTTAATCAGTGTTTGCCTATTGTAAAAAAATTCCTCTTTCTGATTTACATTCTGAAATTTATCACTGGCGGTGACATCTTTAGTTCTGTCAGGTGATGTGTATGGAATATTCGTTACTGAGAGTTCTATGCACAGAAGGAGATTTGCTTGCTTTGCAGTTGAAAAATGCTGTCATTTTCCACAATGGCCTCAATTCACTAAGCAGTTTAGACTAGTCTACAGATGGGTTTTAGTCTACTGATGGTTTGGTGTAATGTTTTAGATCTGTTTTTAGACCAGGTCTAACATTCAGTAATTACACAATTCACAAAGGCAAACAAGGAGTAACCACGCCCACTTTTTCTGATAGAGATTAGACCAGCTGATTTCTGTGGGTAAAGTGCTTATGTGAGGGATTTTAGATGCGAGAATGGAACCTTTTGAATTAATTATGCAGGAGTTTAATTATATGCAGAGGAGAGCTCAACAGAGTAGAAGGATGTCAATCCTAGCTACTTGTTTGTGAATTGCATCTTTTGATCATTTCCCCTGCTTTACCAACTTAATTACCGAAAGGTTTAGACCAGGTCTAAAACATTTGGTAATAGTGAATTCCCCTTTGATGCAACTGACCAAACCATCCATAGACTAAAACCCATAAGTAGACTAGTCTAAACTGCTTAGTTAATTGAGGCCAATGTAACTAGGTTCCCAGACAGCAAACTGTCAGGACCTTGATCATGACATAATACTATGGGCATGGTTTAGCCACAATATCAGTCATACAGACCCACCTGATCTATTTGAGAAAAGGTAAAGATTTCTCGTGGGAAAGGGAGCATCAGCTACTGATTGGAATGAAGTTAAATCCCTGGTTAAAATTACTCTTTAAAGCAGTAGGATTAGCCATACTATGCCAGGGAAAGAAAAAAAATATATGTAGATAAATACTTGATCTACTTCTATAACATGTATTGTACTGTCCATGTTTTGATTTCAGTGAATTTCATATAGTAAATGAAGAGAATTCTGTTCATGGTGGGGGCCATGTCTTTTGCCCACAGTTTAGGCTAAATCCTGATGTCATTTCTGCCCTTCACTTTTTTTTCTTTTTTCCCTCCAATCACTGAGTCACCTCAGCCTTGCTTGTAAACACAAGTGAGCAGGGGATAAGGTTTCAGATAAGCAGACAGGCAGGGAAATAAATGGAAGAGGAGGAATAGATTATAGATAAAAAAAGAACTCCCAGCATGCAACTGTTTGGCACTGACTACTAAAGGGCCAGTGCCTCTTAAAGAGAACCCGAGGTGGGTTTGAAGAATATTATCTGCATACAGAGGCTGGATCTGCCTATACAGCCCAGCCTCTGTTGCTATCCCAAACCCCCCTTAGGTCCCCCTGCACTCTGCAATCCCTCATAAATCACAGCCACTGCTGCTGACGAACAGCTTGTCAGAGCTGGCTGTGTTTATCTCTATAGTGTCAGCAGGGCCGGGCCGAGGCATAGGCTGGAGAGGCTCCAGCCTAAGGGCGCAGTGTAGGAGGGGGCGCAAAATTCATTCAGCTGTCATTCCTAATTGTGTTTGAAGCAGAAAGAAATAAGAAATGGGGATACATATCAGTGACTGCAAGCCAGGTAACTAGATATTAAGGTGTTGGGGAGGTTGTGGGCCCTGTGGCACCTCAGTCTAATAGCAATCAGTGTGTGACGGCTGGGGTGGCAGGGATGGAGGGGCGCACTTTGGTGTCTCAGCCTTGGGTGCTGGAGGACCTTGTCCCACCTCTGAGTGTCAGTCTGCTGCTCTCCCCGCCTCCTGCAGAACTCCAGTCCCCGCCTGCATCCCTTCCCTCCCTGCTGATTGGAGGGAAGGGATGGGGGCAGGGACCGGAGCTATGCAGGAGGCGGGGGAGCATCTGAGACTGACACTACAGATGTAAACACAGCCTCACAGCAAGGCTGTGATTTATGAGGGATTGCAGAGTGCAGGGGGACCTTAGTGGGGTTTGGGATAGCAACAGAGGCTGGGCTGTATAGGCAGATCCAGCCTCTGTATGCAGATAACATTCTTTAAACACACCTCGGCTTCTCTTTAAGTATGTAATAACTCCAAATCATAACAGCAAAAAAAGTTTTGAATGCAGGATTAGCATCTTTATCACTTAATACACTCAGACCAGTTGCTGTTGAAATCTAAAGACAGCAGAGTTCCGTACCTCGCTGAGAAACAGATTTCATTAGCTTTTGAACTCCTGATCACCTTAAAAAGGGACCAGAGGCTGCAGTCCAAAATCAATTAATAAATACACTGAACAGTAGTGGACTCCGTAATGACGCCTGTGGGGCGCCATGGTTAACAGTCACCCATTTTGAATATGATCTATTGTACACAACTCTTGGCCTTCAGTTCATTAGTCAGTTCCTTATCCCTGCAAAGATTCTTCCCCCAGTCATTTCATCCTCAGCTTCTGCACCAAACTGGACTTTGAAACCATTAAGTTTTTACTACTGTGTTCAGACTGGGACGATTATTCCAATTACCTTTTCCAGTTACAAAGAAAATGTCGAGTGGACACAGACATAAAAATGGGAGAGATTTTTAACAAATTCCTTCTACAATATATCCAACACAAAAAGCTTTGACTGGAGTTACAGTAAAAACTATGCACATAAGCTACATAAAAGCATACAACTGATTTCCAGTGAACAGCGAGTGTGCAGCTGGGGGTAATGGGGGAGCACTTACCTATGGGATGCTGCTTCACTGGCCCCCAGCCCATTCAGGACTCTTGATCCGCCTTGGAAAGTACTAAACTCCCATCTCCCAGACAACATCTCCAAGCATGCATTACAGCTTGGAGATGTGACCCCCACCAGAAATTACCCACAGAAGCTGCAGTCGGCTTTCAAGTAATGGTGCTCTCCCAGACCTCTGGCACCCCCAGGGGGGGGGGGGGGGGGCACCATTACGAACCTCCCTTATGCAGTCAAACATTTGAAGTAGCCAAACAAGAATATACTGACCTTAATTTTGTAGTCATCTCCTCCAGACACAAAGAGAGGCTGCTGCTTGTGAAAGTCAATACCACGGACAGGGCCTAATGGAAACCAAGCAAAAATTTGAATTTCAAGATACAATCATAACAAGTCTAATATTTATAGGCTGTTGGATTTTAGCAGGTTAATCGTTAAAGGATATCTGAACTGACATAATATAAACATGCATGTACAGTCCCACGCCTACATAGAACTAGCCCGTGTTCTTTTCTTCTCACACTAAGGACCATATGCAATTCACTTTTTCACCAGTTTTCTCCTAGGAGATAATTTGTATCTTTTATTTAAAATAACGTTCCAGTACTTTTAAAGGGACTCCGAGAACACCATACAGTTTTTATAGGAACAGCATCAGTTTTTATTCTTCAAAAATACAAGTTCTCCTCGACTGCAGTCGTGAAATGTAGACAAGTTACAGAGGTTCTGTGAACTGAATCTGAACTTGTCTACATTTCACAACTGCAACTGAAGAGAATTTTTATTTTCGAAGAATATAAACTGATGCAGCTCTTATAATTAAAAAAAAAAAAAAGCCTTGTTACGCGCATACATACATATATACATACACACTTTTATTTCTTTTTTTTATTTATTTTCCCTGTATATTTATGTGGGGTACAACTATGCCAGTGTATTTTATTGAGGTTATTGTACCATACATTCTTGACTGTACAATCTTTTACCACACTTATCTGCAGGGCTGTGGAGTTGCCACAAAAATCTTCTTAGTCCTACTCTAATTCCTCAGTTTATGATACCACTGACTCCTTCAACTTACATATAGCAATCTCGTTGATTTAAAGTATGTAACATAAAAGGAATTTCATCACTTCCAATGCTAGCCCTAGGTAGGAAGAGGGTACAAATAGGAACAAAGAACATCGGGCCCTAGGCAATCTAACAGTGGGTAAATGTAAAGCCCCATCTACACCATACAATTTTTTTGTCCGATTCGATTCACTGATTTGATTCAATCCGACATGTCCGATCTGGATTCGATTCTATTTGCCATTGCAAAACAATGGTAACTTGAATGGAATTGAATCCCGATCGGACATGTCGTATTGAATCAAATCAATCAATAGAATCTGACAAAAAAAACTGTATGGTTTAGATGGGGCTTGTGATGTGTAGGTACTCTGCAGGAGAATGAGAGGATTCTTCCTTTATTACAAATAGCTGATGACACTTGTGTTGCCCGAGCTTGTATTTGGTTGTTGTCATCTCTGTCCACTTTTTCTAACCTCGACACACAGTTACTCAAAGCAAAGTTTGTGAGCTTTGTGGTCCTTGGCATCAATAATTTAAATTTTCCCATTGAAAAGAAACAAATTGGGCCGTTTGACAGTGCAATTTAAATATTCCGCTTGAAAATCAATAGGTGAATTCTGATTGGCTGTTGTAGGCTCCACTAACTTTCCTAAATATTGATCTCAGTCACCCAGAGACCAACTGTGCGACGTTTGAGAAACCTAGCATTAAGAGCATAAGAATGGATGCAGTTTACATTTTCCCAGTGAAAAATGTGGTAACGTTGCATTTCCAACAGTTTGGGTTTATTAGAGGTGCTGAAAAGGGATAGCTTGTATGCAAAGAAAAACCAGCGGAGTCTTTTTGGAAGGTTTCTGAGTGGGTCGAGCATGAGGAAGGTTTGGTGAGCAGTTGTGAAGTTTTTATGATGTCAGAATGAGTAATGGATATATGCAGGTCTATATGCACCATTTGTTTTGGTGAGAGTTGGGTGTTTTAGCAGTAGCTAGATAATTGTACCACCAAGATATTACCTTTTTTTAAAGGCAAATGTAGCGGTTAAGTGGGGGTTAAGGGAGTTTGGAAAATATAGGGCTTTTAATTTCCTTTTTAATGATATGTGAAAGTCTCATGTATGTAAAAATGTCAGAGGAGGAGAGCAGATATTGATGCACTAGGCTTGGGTAGGGCTTAATGGAATCATGTGCAATCAAGTCATTAATGTATAATATTCCTTTCTTGATCTAAGAGTTCAAAGAAAGGTCAGGGGATAGGTTTTGAGGGGCAAGAACAGGGAGTTTTACCGCTACAATCTCTTGAGTTTGGAGGGAGGTTTTGGTGGCACAAAGGGACGGGGGGGGGGGGGGGGGGAAATTGTGGTTTTGGGTGTGGTTTTGGGTATGGTTTATGAAGAAGCACGAGAGTCGGAGCTTGAGGTCTATTCCCATTATTTCTCTTTCAATATCCAACCATAAATTCTGCTTTGTTGGTGCCCAGCATTGTTTAGCAGTGTCTAGGATGCAGACATGATAGTAGGTTTGAAAAGCGTGGGAATTCCGAGTCCACCTTTAGATTTAGGTATAGTTATTGTCTTAAAAAGGACACTTTATGACTCCTCTTTCCAAAAGAATTTAGATTCTCTTTTGTGGAGTTCTAAAAAGGAATAGATAGAATATATATTATATATATATATATATATATATATATATATATATATATATATATATATATATATATATATATATATATATATATATATATATATATATATATATATATATATATATATATATATATATTTTGTGTTTTGTGTAGTTTGGAACACGTGTAAGACTTTAGGTAATACCTGCATTTTAAAGAGAATATGTACTCTAAAATTCTTACAATAAAAAGCATACCATTCTATTCATTATGTTCTCCTGGGCCCCTCTGTGCCGTTTCTGCCACTCCCTGCTGCAATCCTGGCTTGTAATTGCCAGTTTTAGGCAGTGTTTACAAACAAAAAACACGGCTGCTAACCAGCATGTGATAGGCTGAGAGAAGCTCAGTCTATGACTCATATAGAGAGGGTGTGTATAGCTTCTGCCCATCACAAGCAGAGTAGCACATTCCTGCCTGAGCCCGACAAAGCTGACAAAGGAAAGATTAGATTATATAACAGAGATAATACAGCCACCGTGCAACTAGGAAAGGCTGCAGAAAGACAGATCACATTAGAACAGGTATAGGAACTTATAGATAGAAGAAATAAGGTGGAACATTTTGTTACAGAGTCTCTTTAAAGGGAATCTGAAGTGAAAATAAACTTTTGATATAATGAATTGTATGTGTAGCACAGCTAAAGGCTTGTACACTTGGTGGATCATTCAAATCCAGTCTTATCAGCTCAACGACCGACCGTACACACGGCCGATTTGACATCAAACGTCCAAACGACCGTGTGTACGAGCCTTAAAGAGAACCCGAGGTGGGTTTGAAGATTATTATCTGCATACAGAGGCTGGATCTGCCTATACAGCCCAGCCTCTGTTGCTATCCCAAACCCCCCTAAGGTCCCCCTGCACTCTGCAAGCCCTCATAAATCACAGCCACGCTGCTGACAAACAGCTTGTCAGAGCTGGCTGTTTTTATCTCTATAGTGTCAGTCTGCTGCTCTCCCCGCATCCTGCAGAACTCCAGTCCCCGCCTGCATCCCTTCCCTCCCTGCTGATTGGAGGGAAGGGACGGGGGCAGGGACCGGAGCTATGCAGGAGGCGGGGGAGCAGCTGAGACTGACACTACGGATGTAAACACAGCCTCACAGCACGGCTGTGATTTATGAGGGATTGCAGAGTGCAGGGGGACCTTAGTGGGGTTTGGGATAGCAACAGACGCTGGGCTGTATAGGCAGATCCAGCCTCTGTATGCAGATAACATTCTTTAAACACACCTCGGGTTCTCTTTAAGAAATAGAACATTAGAATCAAATATATGAATCTCATTGTTTCCAGTACAGGAAGAGTTAAGATGACCATGCATTTACTCGATTTCCCACCGATAGACCACTGATTCGATCACTGTGATTAAATCTGCTGTGAAAGATTACGCCATCACAAACCGATTTCCTACCGAAATCGATAGATTCTGTCAATCTGTCCAGACGGAACATTTTGCTCGAACCCGGCAGGTCCGGAGTCGTTAGAGTCATTAGCGGCGTTCATTACAGCGAGGCAAGGGTAAATGCAGCAATAATCTCACCTGTTCTGCCAGCGCGAGTCCCTGGGTCCGTGCTGACACTTTCTCCGGCTGGCCTACTCCATCCTTATGTCACTTCCTGTCCCGTCCTGTGACCAGAAGAAGTTCAAACAGTAGAGGGCGCTCTATTGTTTTAACTTCCCCTTCTCGCAGGACGGTATAGGAAGTGAAGATGAAGGAGGCCAGCCGCAGCAGCGGGGGAGAGCAGAGGCAGGCAGCAGCTCCACATATTGTAAATCGATTTCATGCTGAACTCGATTCAAAATATATGTGCAGTGTATGGGCAACCATTAGATCCCTCTCTGATCTGATTCGATCAGAGAGGGATCTATCTGTTGGTCGATCTGGTGGCAATCGACTAGTGTATGGCTGCCTTTAAAAAACTTCACTTGCCATCTATGCAAATGAGCTCCTCTGAGCTATATAACTGAAAATAAAAATATAAGACTTTCTTTGCTACTAATGTTCTATTAATTATCTGTACTACACATACAATTCATTATATCATAAGGGTTTTTTTTTTGGACCTCAGGTTCCTTTTTGAAGATGTGGAGGAGCTAGTGGGGATATCACCTAAGCAGGGCATAGATAATGTCTCCTGGAAGTTCTTGCAAGCTGTGGCAATTAAATAAAATGTTAAGCTAGACTAAGGGCTGGTGCACACCAAGAGTGCATCTGAGCACTTTTAAAAAATGCTAGCGCTTTAAAAAGCGCTTAGCTAATGTATTCGAGTGGGATGGATCACTCCAGAGCGATGTGATTTTTTCCCCCCCCCCAAGTCCTGCAGCATTTCTACTGATTTCTGAAGTGATTCAGCCTCAATGTTAAGTATCGAAAAGTGGAAAATCGTTCTGAAAAGTGCTAGATCAGAGCGATTTTCCAAACGTTTTTGTTACAGAAGCTGTTCAGTTCCAGCTCTACTGTAACAAGAAATAAACGCTACATCAAAAAACCCCAAAATTTGCTAGGTAAGATTAGAAAATCACTAGGCACATAGCTAGAATCGCTCTGAAAAAAAAAACACTTCAAAAGCGATGAGTGTTTGCAATTACGCTAGCGCTTTTTGGTGTTCAGTGGCCCTAATAGACAGATTCAGAGTGAGCAGAGGCAGTATAACAAACATATTCTAAAGGGATGTTGGGATACATGTTAGTATTATAATGCCCTCACTGCGGGGAACAGCTTGTAACAAAACAGAGACAGCTCCACAATGTTACCGAACAGGTTTTTGTCAATGGGCTTCAGTAAATTACCGAACTTCTACCACACCTGTGAAAATTTTTATGCATTAGCACACACAAAAAAAGGTCTTAAATACCAAATGTGATTTTTTAACGTCCAAATTTTCTTTATCGCACATCCTTTTATGAATCAAGGCCAGTCTCCTATTATGATTACTCCGTTTGCTCTTTTTTTATCCAAACTATCTAAAAATGTAATCAGGAAATCAGCTTGGCCTACATTAACCACACCACAAGCCTTTTTTGTTAAAAATGTGAATTGCATACTACAGCAACCAGGGGACAAACAACTGAAATTTGACAGAGTCCACAGGGCCCTGCGGCTGCAACCTGCTGCGGTTGAGCCATGCAAGAAGTCATTTGCCGGCTCCACTACTTCCCCACAAAAGAAGCCATAATGCAGGCCACCAACTGATGCTTTTTCAAGACCTGGCCCCTAGCACATTGGCCCAACGCAAGGCTCTCCAGCCACTCCTGAAAGTTTTACAAGACATAGGAGTCACCTACAAGTGGGGATTCCCCTTCCAGCTCCAGATCACCAGAGACGTTAAGACATATACTCTAAAAGATCCAATAGGATTACTGGATTTATTTAAAGCCAGAGATCCCAGTAGGTGATTTACCAGACTGGCAACCAGATAAGCTGTTTGTGGGTCTCCCCCAATGAGTACGAAGCTCTAGAGCTGGAGATAGGCAACGGAGATGACTGAATACTAGGTTGTTTCCCCTTTAATTCAGCTGACCAGATTCCAGAGCTGTTCTGGGTGAGCCAACACCTGGAGGTAGATGCTCGGTCTACCTTTGTTTTCACGACGTGACCCCAGTTAAAAAAAATTTCCCCTGATCGCTATGGTTTTTTCAGATGGTTTTTGATGACTACTACATCCCATAGGCTGCACGCCACTACAGTGACCCAGGCTCGTGTTTGTGGAAACCCCATAATCTTAAATTTTTTTTACATAAATGTAGGAGGCTGTTGTGATACAAGTGCATATATGAAATCTGCCTACTACACATGGCACCAGACTAAACTTAAGCTCCACGATGTGGAACATTGCTCAGCAGCTGCAACTGATATTATGCTTTGACACAAACTACTGGGCTAAGCGTTGCATTATGTATGCCTGTACGAGAGAATCCCCATGTTTTGCACTAGCCTCGGGCAGATTTACTGTTTATCTCAATGAAGAACATTACTCCTCCACTGCTTTGGAGACAAGGAAAAACCGAGAGCCCAATCTGGTGCAGTATGTTAATGAAGAGAATATGTGTTTTAAGGTTATACTCACAAACACGGGTCACCACACAGGCGACCACTGGAATAGCAGGTGGGGAGAATTATAATCTGACCCCACTCAGGTCTAAAAAGTCGCTCTCTATAGACAGGAAAAAAAGAATTGGGGATACACCCCTCCACCAAAGGTGGACCAAGTATATGAGTAAACAAGAGTAACAGAGGCGCCAAAGTAGGATAAAATAATTAAAATCAGTCTAAAAGGAGGGACATGGGTGGATTCACCTCCCTCAGGTATAATAATGACCAGGCCGAGTTTAGCCGTTAATTTCACAACTATATTTCATAACAATCTCCAAAAATTGATGCAACGCGTTTCACGGGTCAACCTCCCGCTTCATCAGGCAATCGTAAAAGGAGAACACAGCTGAAGATCAGTGTCAGGTCAGAGCGCCTCTATATCAAGGTCAGAGGCGCTCTGACCTGACACTGATCTTCAGCTGTGTTCTCCTTTTACGATTGCCTGATGAAGCGGGAGGTTGACCCGTGAAACGCGTTGCATCAATTTTTGCAGATTGTTATGAAATAAATATAGTTGTGAAATTAACGGCTAAACTCGGCCTGGTCATTATTATACCTGAGGGAGGTGAATCCACCCATGTCCCTCCTTTTAGACTGATTTTAATTATTGTATTCCACTTTGGCGCCTCTGTTACTCTTGTTTACTCATATTACTCCTCCACTGTCTCTGATACCCGCCTAGGCCTACAATATACGATGACTTACGTTCTGAGCTTACGGTTTGGTTTTGCTGATTATTTCTGACCCCTTGGATATGAGTGTGTGTGTGTGTGTGTGTGTGTGTGTGTGTGTGTGTGTGTGCGCGCCTGCTAGGTGTATTTCCTTTAAAATGTACTAATATGATAATATAAACTGTCACATGTTCATCTAGACTAATCAGATAGAAGTGGTGTTCACCTTTTTTTGTTTGGAAGATGGGGAGGGGGGAAAAGTAGACAGAGATAGACTGGAGAGATGGGGACAACGGAAGATAACTTATAGAAAAAACAGGAAATAGCCCTTTACAACTCGATTAAATGATCTAGAAACATCAAAGCAGGGAGACGCACACCTCACTGACTTACAGCCTTCCGGCCTGCTCCCCAGTTTTATGCAGACTCGAGGCCTATGGCTTGATTCACTGCAAAGATGTTTGAGGGGGGTGGAGCATGTAGAGGGAAATATAGGCTATGGGATGCTAACTACATGCACCGAGCTTCAGTTGTTATCAAAGAGGGGTGGCCATCTGGGCGGTCCATAGCCCAGAACAGGGATTTCCCTGCTCCCTGTCACTGGGCCATTCAGGTGATCGTCCACGATGGGGTGTTTTGTGTATGAGGCTGCTAAACTATAGCACACATATAAAATTGTCAACTGAGAACGGAAGGACTTCCTGGCTTTGGAAGAAGAACCATAAGGGAAAGAGACTAAACTGGTATAAACAACTCAGACGAACATAGAATTCAATGTGGCAGTTTAGATTGACTAGTTGTGATATAAGGGAATAGCTTAAAGTTTTTTCAGCGTTTCATATAAAAACCTATTTAGTAATATACATGGGCTGGGTCAGCGGAGGAGTGCTCCACTGTGTGTAGTATTTCCTGGGAGACTGTTCAGGCTGCTGCGCTGAAGTTCCACACTGCTTCCGGGAGATCCCCTTTCCTTCTGACAGTGATTCTCTATGCACTCACATCATGGAGATAAAAGCAGAACAGGGGACTCCCACAGTTTCAAAAAGTATCGATCCAACTTTAATAAGACATATAAAATACAATTGTACAGGAAAAAAAAAAAAAAAAAACCACCACAGTCACTCACTTTTGTGGGTCCCATCTCCTATAGGACCCACTGGCTTCCCCGCTTCCCACCTTAGTGGTACTCAGACATTTCACCAAAGGCACAGCGTACTGGTATTGCCGGCTCTCAACCCGACCCGTTTCGGTCTTCTGCAGTCTTCAGGGGTATTGAGTAGGGATTTTCAATGAGATGCAAATTGTTTCGAAATTATGCAAATTTTTCTGCAAATATATGCAGTTTGGAAATGGACCAATCAATTTAAACGCAGGTTTAAATTGATTGTTCCATTTCCAAGCTGCATACTTTGGCATAAATTTGCATCAACTTAGAACAATTTGCATATCTGTAATCATTCCTAGTATTGATAGCGGGCGGTTAGTCTTCCTTTATATAATAAAATACATATGCACTCATTACCTACCATCCAAAGTTCAACTCCGCGCCGCTTGCCACCACAGGCAGTAACTTCCGGCTTCTGCACGGAAGCGTATGCGCTCCACAGTGGTTGTGCGGCCCCGCTCGTTTTAAGAGATTTTCTGTGTTTATATAGGCCATCCAAAGTTATTAAGATGATTACTTGCATCACACTTTTATAGTACGCAATGTTGGAGAGCCTTTTTTACTTAATTCGGATAAGTTATATGCGAAGGTCGCATTGGTTATAATTGAAGTTCTCCACAATTTCACTCCCCGGTACACATACTCACTAATTTCCAGATACCAACCCACTCGCAAGCTCAGATCTGCACATGGTCTTCTTTTGGCCTCCTCTAAAATTACCTCCTCACATTCACAAGATTTTGCACGCGCTTCACCGGCCCATCTGGCACCAACAACCATTCCACACTCAAAATTGCTTAAATCGCCTTTCTTCCCATTCTGACATTCAGTTTGGAGTTCAGGAGATTGTCTTGACCAGGACCACAACCCTAAATGCATTGAAGCAACTGCCATGTGATTGGTTGATTAGATAATTGCATTAACGAGAAATTGAACAGGTGTTCCTAATAATCCTAATAATAATTGGTCGGCGTTCTGATGGTCTCGGAGATGGGTTGCGCCGTCCCGCCCCGCTTGCGTAGGATGACGCGTCCACCTGTACGCATGTCAGGATGAAAGAAAATAAGTTCCCCATCAGGTCTGCAAGGTAAGGCGGACGGGGATTGGTCGCCACATCATGGCCCTGATGCGTGATAGGCTATTACTCCATCTTGTTGTATATAAAAGGAAGTGAAATGTGTATACGATTTAGACACTGATAGAGCTTGAGAAAGGAGGTTTGCTCTGAAACGTCGCCGCTGTTTTCTTATCATGTGTCTTTTTAAGCAATAAAAGAGCTATTAAATTGATGGTGCCGGCTACTACGACTGTGCCATAGGTAAAACCCACACATTTAATTTGCTAATTTGTTCTGGTTCTCCCAACATTTAAATTATGTTCCTAGTACAATGTATGGCAACAATATATTATTTGGAAATTAAGATGTATTTTTCCATTTTGTGTTTTTTGTTTTCTCATTGTACTCTATCAGTTATTACAAGCTCTTATTTGCAAAGTTAACAGTAATACACCCTCATGGCATATATATTTATAAAGCAGAGTCCCTGAGGTAACTTTTTGGTATTCTCTTTTCAATTCTGTCACTTTTTTTTTTTTTTTTTTTTTTTTTTACAAGTATTTTATTTTGGAAGACAGTATAGGAAAACAACAATTATGACTTTTGATTCAGTTTGTGACTAAAAAGAATTCACATGACATATGCCTCAGCCGTAATATATCCCAAATTATATTCTGTTTATCACGGTTAAAATGATACCCTATATACATAATCAGATAGCTTTTAGTGCACACAGCAGATTGTTAACCACAAGCAGCACCATTAGATTTTTCAAGGCCATTTTTTACACCAAAAGTAAT
The DNA here is from genome assembly GCF_040937935.1 of Hyperolius riggenbachi. Taxonomy (NCBI): domain Eukaryota; kingdom Metazoa; phylum Chordata; class Amphibia; order Anura; family Hyperoliidae; genus Hyperolius; species Hyperolius riggenbachi. The sequence goes on from NC_090654.1 coordinate 146,239,262, forward strand.
ACAGTCTTTCTTTCTTAGCAAAGCCCCTGGAGTCTCAGAACATTCAATGCAGATCACAATTGTCACCATTCTGAAAACTAGAAACCCAGACCTACTCAGATATAAAAATATTGTGTAACATTTGGACAAGTCGTTTTTGCTAAAAATGCACCATAACTTTGAAAATGCTATTTAACAGTTTTCACTTCGGCGCGCAAAAAAAAAAAAAAAAAAAAAAAAAAAAAAAAATGCATATAACATAGGCCTCAACAAGAATACACCCCAAATTCTATTCTCTTGCTTGTCCAGGTTAAAATGATATATCATATACATAGTCCGATAACTTCTTGGGCACACGGCACACTTAACTACAAGTAGCAACATTGGACTTTTCAAGGCCATTTTTTTGCATCAAAAGTAATAGTCTTTCTTTCTTTGCAAAGCCCCTGGAGTCTCAGAACATTCTATACAGGTCACAAATGTCACCATTCTGAAAACTAGAGACCCAGGCCTACTCAGATATACAGTACATATTGTGTAACAGTTTGACAAATCTGGTTTCGTTGAAATTGCACCATAACTTTGAAAATGCTATTTTTTTTTTACAGTTTTCACTTTGGCGCAAAAAAAAAAAAAAAAAAAATGCATATAACATAGGCCTCATCAATAATACATCCCAAATTCTATTCTCTTGCTTGTCACGGGTTAAAATGATATACCATATACATAGTCAAACAGTCAGAATTAAATTGAACATTAAATTTTGTTTGGCCAATGAATGGTCAATTTTACCACATCCATATAGTATGAGGGCTAACAGATTGTGTGGGCAAGCTCTCATACTACATGGGAGTACAGCAAGGTCTCTAAACATAAAAACAAACACAGTGGTACTCACCATTGAAGAAGCTGTTGACACATGGAAGCCAGAAGATGGTTTGAGATCAGAGGGTGTTCGGCAGCCATGTCAGAGGTCAGAAGGTGGTTGGTAGCCATGTCAGAAGTCAGAAGGTGGTTGGTAGCCATGCCAGTGGTCAGAAGGTGGTTGGTAGCCATGCCAGTGGTCAGAAGGCGGTTGGTAGCCATGCCAGTGGTCAGAAGGCGGTTGGTAGCCATGCCAGTGGTCAGAAGGCGGTTGGTAGCCATGCCAGTGGTCAGAAGGCGGTTGGTAGCCATGCCAGTGGTCAGAAGGCGGTTGGTAGCCATGCCAGTGGTCAGAAGGCGGTTGGTAGCCATGCCAGTGGTCAGAAGGCGGTTGGTAGCCACAGCTCTTCTCCTGTGCAGACTGGCCGTGACTGGCTGAACTAACAGGACCCGGTACAGAAGACGGAGGACGGTGTTTGTGTGTTCTCACTTGAGCAGTGTAATTTTATAAAAATCATTCCTAGCAATGCATTAGCAAGAGCTTTTCAAATCACTCAGCTTTTCAACCAACACTTGAAAAAAATATTGCAGTGTGAACCACACCTAACAGAGTTAAGAAAAAAACAACAACAACAAAAAAATATCTAATTGCGGAAGACTGTATGATACACTTCAAAGCAGGGAACAAGGCACAATGCTGCTTTTGATGGACACTGAGGACAATGGCATCTTGTGTCCTTTCTTGCTCCATTTCTGCTGCAAACTTTGCATCGTTTTTGTGGATGCTGCTTTGATGTAATGGGGGAAGTAGGGCAGGAAAATGCCTTGCGTGAAGTCAGATCACATCTTCAGAAACGAGTAGGTCTGGGTTCATGGCAGGTTGTCCAGACTGGAATATGAGTGATGTTATCACCTGCTCCTGAAATTTGAGGAAAGTGCTCCCGTTGCCTGCTTTCTTGTAGATGATAAAGGCATCATGGATGGAAACCTGCATCAGATACAGTGCCACTTTTTTATACCAGGCCTTCCTTTTTCTGTCAATCCTGTGTGGAGCAAGCACCTGGTCGGCCAAATCTACTGCCCCTATGAATCTGTTGTAGTCCACAATAGCCACTGGTTTATTGATGGTCACTCTACGAGACACGACTGGTGTCGTAGCCTCGGAGTGGATTGTGGTAAAAATGTAGACATCCCTTTTGTCCTTAAATTTTAGGGCCAGCAGTTCATTATTCCGGTTGCTGTAGATCTCCCCACTTGCTAACTTTTTATTCAGGACCTGCGGTGGCAGGCCTTTCCTGTTGGCACTAACAGTCCCGCAGGCTGGTGCCTGATCAGAAAATAAATTTATTTAAATAAAGGGACGCTGCTGTAAAAATTGTCCACGTACAGGTGGTACCCTTGATGGAGTAGAGGGTTCAGCAAGTCGAAGACAATTCTTTCACTAGTACCCATGTAGGGAGGGCATCCAGCTGGCTCGATCAGGCTGTCCTTTCCTTCATAGATCTTAAATGAAAAGGTGTATCCACTCCAGCTCTCACACAGCTTGTAGAGCTTCACTCCATAACGTGACCGCTTGCTGAGTATGTATTGCTTGATCCCTAGTCTTCCATGGAATGGGACTACTGACTCATCTATTGCGATTTGTTGTGATGGTATATAGGTCTCCTGGAAGGTCTTATTAAAATGATTGACGAGGGGCCGCAATTTGAATAGCCGGTCATAGGCTGGGTCGTCAGGGGGGAGTTGCTCTGCATTGTTGAAGTGCATGCAGGTAAGCAACATTTGGTACCGGCGTCTAGGCATGGTGGCGGAATAAATGGGCATACAGTGAATAGGGTCTTTGGACCAGTAGTGGTGTAGCTCTGGTTTATGACAAAGGCCCATGTTGAAGGTCAAGCCCAAGAAGACCTTTAGCTCAGGGATACTTGTGGGTATCCAGTTTGCTGCAAAATCTGAGGTGGGATTTTCCACAATGCTTTGGTGGGCGTATATATTTGTCTGTTCGCAAATATAGTGAAGGAAGGTCTCTGGCATGAACAGACTCAAAAAATCTATTGGCTGCATATTGGCAGTGTCCACTAGAATTCCACTCCTGGCTGTAAAGGGAGGGATAGTAGGGACCTCCATATTAGAGGGTGACCACTGGGGGTGACTGAGCTCATAGGGTAGCTATGCTGCCCTCGCTGGCATGCTCTGCCTTGGCCTGGCAGCCCTCTGACGTTCTTATGGCTGATGGTAGCTACTGGCGACTCCCCTTCTGATTCCCCTTCTGGTGCAGTGTCGGTGTCACTATCATATTTCTCCTCTCCTCTCTGATGGCACGCCAGGATGTTGGTTGCTCATCACCAGACTCAGATGTCAGATTCTGAGCCGCTCTCTGAAAGAGAGTCAGTGTCCGCTGAAGGCAGCCAGTCACTATCTGACTCCTCAATTTCTTCCCCTTCGCTGCTGCTGCTGCTGTCATCTCGCAGCATGGCGGCTGCCTGTGCTGCTGTATAAAGCCTATTTGCCATCTTTACCAAGCGAACATAATATATATATCTATATATCTATATATCTATATATCTATATCTATATCTATATATCTATATCTATATCTATATCTATATCTATATCTATATATCTCTATATCTCTATATCTCTATATCTCTATATCTCTATATCTCTATATCTCTATATCTCTATATCTCTATCTATCTATCTATCTATCTATCTATCTATCTATCTATCTATCTATCTATCTATCTATCTATCTATCTATCTATCTATCTATCTATATATATACAGGATCTTCTCAAAAAATTAGCATATTGTGATAAAGTTCATTATTTTTTGTAATGTACTGATAAACATTAGACTTTCATATATTTTAGATTCATTACACACAAGTGAAGTAGGTCAAAGCCATTTATTGTTTTAATATTGATGATTTTGGCATACAGCTCATGAAAACCGAAAATTCCTATCTCAAAAAATTAGCATATCACAAAAAGGTTCTCTAAACGAGCTATTAACCTAATCATCTGAATCAACTAATTAACTCTAAACACCTGCAAAAGATTCCTGAGGCTTTTAAAACTCCCAGCCTGGTTCATTACTCAAAACCGCAATCATGTGTAAGACTGCCGACCTGACTGCTGTCCAGAAGGCCATCATTGACACTCTCAAGCAAGAGGGTAAGACACAGAAAGAAATTTCTGAACGAATAGGCTGTTCCCAGAGTGCTGTATCAAGGCACCTCAGTGGGAAGTCTGTGGGAAGGAAAAAGTGTGGCAGAAAATGCTGCACAACGAGAAGAGGTGACCGGATCCTGAGGAAGATTGTAGAGAAGGACCGATTACAGACCTTGGGGGACCTGCGGAAGCAGTGGACTGAGTCTGGAGTAGAAACATCCAGAGCCACGGTATACAGGTGTGTGCAGGAAATGGGCTACAGGTGCCACATTCCCCAGGTCAAGCCACTTTTGAACCAGAAACAGCGGCAGAAGTGCCTGACCTGGGCTACAGAGAAGCAGCACTGGACTGTTGCTCAGTGGTCCAAAGTACTTTTTTCAGATGAAAGCAACATTTGCACGTCATTCGGAAATCAAGGTGCCAGAGTCTGGAGAAAGACTGGGGAGAGGGAAATGCCAAAATGCCTGAAGTCCAGTGTCAAGTACAGGTCAGGCGTTTCTGCCGCTGTTTCTGGTTCAAAAGTGGCTTTATCTGGGGGATGCGGCACCTGTAGCCCATTTCCTGTACATGCCTGTACACGGTGGCTCTGGATGTTTCTACTCCAGACTCAGTCCACTACTTCCACAGGTCCCCAAGGTCTGGAGTCGGTCGATCTCTACAATCTTCCTTAGAGTCCGGTCACCTCTTCTCGTTGTGCAACGTTTTCTGCCACACTTTTTCCTTCCCACAGACTTCCCACTGAGGTGCCTTGATACAGCACTCTGGGAACAGCCTATTCGTTCAGAAATTTCTTTCTGTGTCTTACCCTCTTGCTTGAGGGTGTCAATGATGGCCTTCTGGACAGCAGTCAGGTCGGCAGTCTTACCCATGATTGCGGTTTTGAGTAATGAACCAGGCTGGGAGTTTTTAAAAACCTCAGGAATCTTTTGCAGGTGTTTAGAGTTAATTAGTTGATTCAGATGATTAGGTTCATAGCTCGTTTAGAGAACCTTTTCATGATATGCTAATTTTTTGAGATAGGAATTTTGGGTTTTTATGAGCTGTATGCCAAAATCATCAATATTAAAACAATAAAATGCTTTGAACTACTTCAGTTGTGTGTAATGAATCTAAAATATATGAAAGTCTAAAGTTTATCAGTACATTACAGAAAATAATGAACTTTATCACAATATGCTAATTTTTTGAGAAGATCCTGTATATAGATATATATATAGATATATAGATATATATAGATATAGATAGATACACATACATACATATACACACACCTGTCTATCGATCTATCTATAAAAATATACCACTACAGTGTACACCCAAACTTGGAGTGACAAGGGAGGGAAGGGGTTAATGGGCAGATCAGGGGTATAGTTTATAGAAATTGTTGCCAACCTCAATCTCTTACAGGACAAGTTATCTGAGATCTCTCTCACAAGTGATCTCAGTAACTGTTACAGCAAGAGATAGTTTGTAACATGTTTACAAACTTTTTATGAATGATCACTGCCATTAGCTATGGCAGCAATCATTCATGGCTTAAAGGGAAAGTTCAGGGAGGGGATTAAAAAAATAAAATTTCCACTTACCTGGGGCTTCCTCCAGCCCGTGGCAGGTAGGAGGTGCCCTCGCCGCCACTCCGCAGGCTCCCGGTGGTCTCCGGTGCCCGACCCGACCGGCTGCCAGGTCGGGCTTTTCTGCGCTCCATTTCCTGGCACTTCTGCGTCCCACGCCGGCGCGCTGACGTCATCGGATGTCCGCCAGGCTGTACTGCGCATGCGCAGAACTACTGCGCCTGCGCAGTACAGCCCGGCGGACGTCCGATGACGTCAGCGCGCCGGCGTGGGTCGCAGAAGTGCCAGGAAATGGAGCGCAGAAAAGCCCGACCTGGCAGCCGGCCTGGCCAGGTCGGGTACCAGAGACCACCGGGAGCCTGCGGAGCGGCGGCGAGGGCACATCCTGCCTGCCACAGGCTGGAGGAAGCCCCAGGTAAGTGGAAATTTATTTTTATTTTTTTAATCCCCTCCCTGAACCTTCCCTTTAAGGGAATACGAGTTCCCTCTCAACCAGGGCTGTGGAGTCGGTCCAAAAATCCACCGACTCCGACTCCTCAGTTTAGGATTCCACCGACTCTGACTCCTCTAATTTGCATATTACAATTTTGTTGATTAAAAGTATGTAACATGAAATTCGTCTCTTAACTGCCAACGCTTAGGAATTTTACAAGACAAATGAAGTGAGAAGGATAAAAACTAGTCCTTGGTAAGAGTACTTGTAAAAGGTACAACCGGAACAAAGAACATCTATCAAGTATGGGTGCATGTAAGAATGTGAGGAGATTGTAAACAGACAACACCTCTGTGTTCAATGTGCACAGCATTCTCAGTGGATTCCCTGCAGCTCTGTGGGGAGTGCATATGTAGAGTATAGTACTACTGTGTAACAAAGTAAACCTGAGACAGATGAAATTAAAGTTTTATACATACCTGGGGCTTCCTCCAGCCGCCTTCAGGATAATCAGTCCCTCGTTGTCCTCCTCCACCACCTGGATCTTCTGCTATGAGTCCAGGTACTTGAGCCAGTCAAGCGTAGTGCGCATGCACACACTTCGCCGCCAGGAGCATACTACACCTGTGCAGCACTATTGCGCAGGTGCAGAATGTTCCTGGCTGTGGGAGTGGCATGCGGCCGGACAGCGCTGACTGGCTGAATTACCAGGACTCATAGCAGAAGATCCGGGTGGTGGAGGACAGTGAGGGACTGATTAGCCTGAAGGGGGCTGGAGGAAGCCCCAGGTATGTATAAAACTTTACTTTTCATCCGTCTGTTACCCTTTAATTTGTAATCACCAAACCAAATTTTAATAACATATCAAATTATTGTATTTCATCAGCAAAGGGAGTGCATACATTTGCATAAATCAGCATCAATGCAGAATTATTTCCATCTCGTTGACCATCTCTGTTAGTGACATAGCTACACATCAAGCTTTATTCTTACAGCATAGATGTTATTTAGTATATATAAGAGATTCCTGTGTACACATCATATATACAGTCACAATCTGACCTTAAAAATACGGGGACTGCTTTATTGAAGCAGCACAAGTAACTAATTTTGATTGGTTTATTTCATTTTTGTGGACTAAGCACAGCTATTACTGTATATATACTGTATATATACATTATTTTTAATGACCATTATCTGAGAAATAGAACATTTTATCATATTTTCTATTTTAATTACAGTTACAAATTCATTAGGAGTCGGTGCATTTTTTCCCGACTCCGACTCCAGGCACCCAAAATTGCCCGACTCCAACTCCACAGCCCTGCTCTCAACAACCACAGCCAATCAGAGACCGGCAGGTGCATGCGTATGCATGATCGTGCCCGCGATCTCCCCCTGACAGAGAGCATGTTTACTTTTTATGGATTTATGTTTACGATCACTGCCATTGCCTTTGGCAGTGATCATTCTATACTGGGGCACAGTAGCGGCTGTAGGGAACTTAGTTCCCGTTCTCAAACAGCCGAGCGGCAGGACGGCCACGGGTGCGCACGCATGCGCGCCCACGATCGCGCACAGAGGACATAAACAGAGCGGAGCGTATATACACGCCCCCTGATCTGCTGATGAATTTAACAGGGGCGTGTATATTCGTACCACAAATCCGAAAGTGGTTAATGTGTCATTGAGCAAAACCAGTAAAAACTTAAAGAGAGTCTGAAGCCTAAATACCTCTTTTTACGGCACAGTCCTGTTCAGCATTAACACTGTAGCTGATGAGCTGCATCCCAAGGGCAGAACAAGATATTCTCCCCCCCCCCCCCCCCCCCCAAATCCCGGGACAAAAAATTCCACGACTTTTCAGGTCATGGATTTTGCTGCCCGGGGGAGGCAGAGCTTTGTGCTGTAGCTCTACCTCTGCTCGCATCAATTGCTGCGGATCTCTGCCTCTCCCCACACCTCTCAGTGAAAGAAGACAGAGGGGCAGGGAGAGGCGAAGATAGACTGGAGCCGAGGCAGAGCTACTGCACAAAGCTCTGCCTCCTCCAGGAAGTGAACGGAGGATTTTGCCCTGGGGATTTCGGGAGTATAAATACCTCGTTGCGCCGCAGGGATGCGGCATATCAGCTATGGTGTTAATGTTGAACTGGACTGCGCAGTAAAAATAGGGTTTTTTTTTAGGCTTCAGACTAACAATTTCTCTTATCAGAGGCCGTAGTTTTTCTAAAAAGAAAAAAAAACATTTCCTGTCTGCCTTGTGCTTCCGGGAACCACAAAAAAAAAAAAAAAAAAAAAAAAAAAAAAAAACTCAAGGTGGCCATCCTGTGGCCAAATAGTAAAACTACATCTACATACATTTTTCAAGTCAATTTACACAGATTACAACATTACAAATGAACGGTTTATTTCCAAACACCAAATAAAATTTTGAATGGAAAAATAAAAAGAATTAGAATTAAAAAAAACCAACAAGAAAAAAAAAAATTGTTACCTAAGGGTCTGAACTTTTTAAATATCTCAGAAAAAACAACAACACATATATAAGTAGATAAATACTTGCTCTATTTACATAACATATGTACTGCGCTTTCCACGTTTTGATTTTAGTTAATTTTCTACAGGGATAAAAAAAAATAAATAAATCCTTAGCATTTCCCATTTTAAAGTGGACCTGACCTCTAAATATCAAATTAAACCATTGCAAACCTTGCTTAACCACTTCCCGACCGCCTAACGCACAGGGGCGGCCGGGAAGTGGAGCCCGCAAGGACCAGCTCACCCACAGAGGCGGCGGTCCTTGTAAGGGCATGGGCGGAGCGATCGCGTCATCTGTGGCGCGATCCTCCGCCGGCGCCTGTCACCGCTGACCCGCCGCAACATCCCGCCGGCCATACGGAAGCGCCGGCGGGATGTTAACCCCGCGATCGCCGCATACAAAGTGTATAATACACTTTGTAATGTTTACAAAGTGTATTATACAGGCTGCCTCCTGCCCTGGTGGTCCAAATGTCCGAGGGACCACCAGGGCAGGCTGCAGCCACCCTATGTCGCACCCAAGCACACTGATTTCTCCCCCCCTGCCCCAGATCGTCCACAGCACCCCTCAGACCCCCCCTGCCCACCCCCCAGACCCCTGTTTGCACCCAATCACCCCCCTAATCACCCATCAATCACTCCCTGTCACTATCTGTCAACGCTATTTTTTTTTTACCCCCCCCCTGCCCCCTCCTGATCACCCCCCCACCCCTCAGATTCTCCCCAGACCCCCCCCCCCCCCTGTGTACTGTATGCATCTATCCCCCCTGACCACCTGTCAATCACCCATCAATCACCCCCTGTCACTGCCACCCATCAATCAGCCCCTAACCTGCCCCTTGCGGGCAATCTGATCACCCACCCACACCAATAGATCGCCCTCGGATCCGACATCAGATCACCACCCAAGCGCAGTGTTTACATCTAGTCTCTCCTCTAAACACCCACTAATTACCCATCAATTACCCCCTATCACCACCTGTCACTGTTACCCATCAGATCAGACCCTAATCTGCCCCTTGCGGGCACCCAATCAACCGCCTACACGCTCAGATTGCCCTCAGATCCCCCCCCCCCCCCCATCAATTCGCCAGTGCATTAGTTACATCTTCTCTTACCTGTAATAACCCACTGATCACCTGTCAATCACCCCCTGTCACTGCCACCCACCAATCAGCCCCTAACCTGCCCCTTGCGGGCAATCTGATCACCCACACCAATAGATCGCCCGCAGATCCGACGTCAGATCACCTCCCAAGTGCAGTGTTTATATCTGTTCTCTACCCTAAACACCCACTAATTACCCATCAATCACCCCCTGTCACTGCTACCTATCAGATTAGACCATTATCTGCCCCTAGGGCACTCAATCACCCGCCCACACCCTCAGAATGCCCTCATACCCCAGCCCTGATCACCTCGCCAGTGCATTGCTTGCATCTATTCCCCCCTCTAATCACACCTTGAGACACCCATCAATCACCTCCTGTCACCCCCTAGCACACCTACCCATCAGATCAGGCCCTAATTTGCCCCGTGTGGGCTACTGATCACTCGGCCAAACCCTCAGATCCCCCTCAGACCCCCTTCCGATCACCTCCCCAGTGCATTGATTGCATCTATTTTCCCCTCTAACCACCCCCTGAGACACCCATCCATCACCTCCTGTCACCCCCCTAGCACTCCTATCCATCAGATCAGGCCCAATACAACCTGTCATCTAATAGGCCACCCTGCATATGACCGGTTCCACAAAATTCGCCCCCTCATAGACCACCTGTCATTAAAATTTGCAGATGCTTATACCCCTGAACAGTCATTTTGAGACATTTGGTTTCCAGACTACTCACGGTTTTGGGCCCGTAAAATGCCAGGGCGGTATAGGAACCCCACAAACTGACCCCATTTTAGAAAAAAGACACCCCAATGTATTCTGTTAGGTGTATGACTAGTTCATAAAAGATTTTATTTTTTTGTCAAAAGTTAGCGGAAATTGATGTTTTTTTTTTTTTTCACAAAATGTCATTTTTCACTAACTTGTGACAAAAAATAAAATCTTCTATGAACTCGCCATACACCGAACGGAATACCTTGGGGTGTCTTCTTTCTAAAATGGGGTCACTTGTGGGGTTCCTATACTGCCCTGGCATTTTAGGGGCCCTAAACCGTGAGGAGTAGTCTAGAAAACAAATGCCTCAAAATGACCTGTGATTAGGACGTTGGGCCCCTTAGCGCACCTAGGCTGCAAAAAAGTGTCACACGTGGTATCGCCGTACTCAGGAGAAGTAGTATAATGTGTTTTGGGGTGTATTTTTACACATACCCATGCTGAGTGGGAGAAAGATCTCTGTAAATGGACAATTGTGTGTAAAAAAAAATAAAAAAAAATTGTCATTTACAGAGATATTTCTCCCACCCAGCATGGGTATGTGTAAAAATACACCCCAAAACACATTATACTACTTCTCCTGAGTACGGCGGTACCACATATGTGGCACTTTTTTACACCCTAAGTACGCTAAGGGGCCCAAAGTCCAATGAGTACCTTTAGGATTTCACAGGTCATTTTGCGACATTTGGTTTCAAGACTACTCCTCACGGTTTAGGGCCCCTAAAATGCCAGGGCAGTATAGGAACCCCACAAATGACCCCATTCTAGAAAGAAGACACCCAAACGTATTCTGTTAGGAGTATGGTGAGTTCATAGAAGATTTTATTTTTTGTCACAAGTTAGTGAAAAATGACACTTTGTGAAAAAAAAAAAAAAAACAAATTAAAATCAATTTCCGCTAACTTGTGACAAAAAAATAAAAACTTCTATGAACTCACCATACTCCTAACGGAATACCTTGGGGTGTCTTCTTTCTAATATGGGGTCATTAGTGGGGTTCCTATACTGCCCTGGCATTTTAGGGGCCCTAAACCGTGAGGAGTAGTCTTGAAACAAAAATGACCCGTGAAATCCTAAAGGTACTCATTGGACTTTGGGTCCCTTAGTGCAAATAGGCTGCAAAAAAAAGTGCCAATCATGTGGTATCGCCGTACTCGGGAGATTTAGTATAATGTGTTTTGGGGTGTATTTTTACACATACCCATGCTGGGTGGGAGAAATACCTCTGTAAATGACAATCTTGATTTTTTTTTTTTTTTTTTTAGGATTTCACAGGTCATTTTGAGAAATTTCGTTTCAAGACTACTCATCACGGTTTAGGGCCCCAAAATGCCAGGACAGTATAGGAACCCCACAAATGACTCCATTTTAGAAAGAAGACACACCAAGGTATTCTGTTAGTAGTACGGTGAGTTCATAGAAGATTTTATTTTTTGTCACAAGTTAGCGGAAATTGATTTTTATTGGTTTTTTTCACAGTGTCATTTTCCGCTAACTTGTGACAAAAAATAAAATCTTCTATGAACTCACCGTACTACTAACGGAATACCTTGGGGTATCTTCTTTCTAAAATGGGGTCATTTGTGGGGTTCCTATACTGTCCTGGCATTTTAGGGGCCCTAAACCGTGAGGAGTAGTCTTGAAACGAAATTTCTCAAAATGACCTGTGAAATCCTAAAGGTACTCATTGGACGTTGGGCCTCTTAGCGCAGTTAGGGTGCAAAAAAGTGCCACACATGTGGTATCACCGTACTCGGGAGAAGTAGTACAATGTGTTTTGGGGTGTATTTTTACACATACCCATGCTGAGTGGGAGAAAGATCTCTGTAAATGGACAATTGTGTGTAAAAAAAAAATAAAAAAAATTGTCATTTACAGAGATATTTCTCTCACCCAGCATCGGTATGTGTAAAAATACACCCCAAAACACATTATACTACTTCTCCTGAGTACAGCAATACCACATGTGTGGCACTTTTTTGCAGCCTAACTGCGCTAAGGGGTCCAAAGTCCAATGAGCACCTTTAGGCTTTACAGGGGTGCTTGCAAATTAGCACCCCGCAAAATGCAAGGACAGTAAACACACCCCACAAATGACCCCATTTTGGAAAGTAGACACTTCAAGGTATTCAGAGAGGGGCATGGTGAGTCCGTGGCAGATTTCATTTGTTTTTTGTCGCAAGTTAGAAGAAATGGAAACTTTTTTTTTTTTTTTTTTGTCACAAAGTGTCATTTTCCGCTTACTTGTGACAAAAATTAATATCTTCTATGAACTCACTATGCCTCTCAGTCAATACTTTGGGATGTCTTCTTTCCAAAATGGGGTCATTTGGGGGGTATTTATACTATCCTGGAATTCTAGCCCCTCATGAAACATGTCAGGTGGTCAGAAAAGTCATAGATGCTGGAAAATGGGAAAATTCACTTTTTGCACCATAGTTTGTAAACGCTATAACTTTTACCCAAACCAATAAATATACACTGAATGGTTTTTTTTAATCAAAAACATGTTTGTCCACATTTTTCACGCTGCATGTATACAGAAATTTTACTTTATTTGAAAAATGTCAGCACAGAAAGTTAAAAAAAAAAAAACATTTTTTTTTTTTGCCAAAATTCATGTCTTTTTTGATGAATATAATAAAAAGTAAAAAAAAAAAAAAAAAAATATATCGCAGGAGCAATCAAATAGCACCAACAGAAAGCTTTATTAGCGACAAGAAAAGGAGCCAAAATTCATTTAGGTGGTAGGTTGTATGAGCGAGCAATAAACCGTGAAAGCTGCAGTGGTCTGAATGGAAAAAAAGTGGCCGGTCCTTAAGGGGGGTAAAGCCCACGGTCCTCAAGTGGTTAAAACTGTAGGCAAAAACATTAGTATATATGGCAACAAATATTTAAATAAACTCTATAACATACATGAATAAGCCCCTCCTCCCTATGACGTACGTTGCTGCGGCACTGAAGTGGTTACACTCCTGCAGGCTCGCACAGTACACTGGGAGACTTTGTTTTGGGCTGTTTACAGCCTGTTCTCCCCTCCCTCCTGTGTGAGCTCTCTGCTTCCCCCGAGCTGATTACACGGATACACTCAGTGTGGAGAGGAATGTCAGTCTCCTCCCCCCTTCCTCCGGGAGACTGAAGACGCTGGAGAGAAAACGAGAGACGTGGATGACAGGAAATGCTGCCGACTGCTGCTATAGGAGAGAGAGGTGCTGTGTTTATGTGTGGATGCAGTGTGTATATTTATGTGTGTATGTATGTATGTGATATAGAGCGCGCGCGCGCGTGCGTGCGTGTGTGTGTATACAGACCATGTGTGTATGTTTGTGTACAGAGGTGAGTGAATCTGCTCCCGCTGCGGAGAGTGGCGCGGTGGGTGGGGGGTATGTGTTGGAGGACATCCACACTGGCTCCTGCTCTGCTGGGGGGGTTGGTGACACAGAACAGCACACGGGACTGGCTGCCATTCTGGTCAAATCTGCCGACACGGTTGAACGTCTTTGCTGGTCAAATCTGCCGACATGATTGAACGTGTTTTCCTAAGAGATTTTGTACTGAAATCTGGTCGGGAATTGGCCTGTGGTGTATGGACAGGTAACAGATCTCAATGGACAATGAAACCTAGCACTGCCAAGGGCAGATTACAGTGTAAAAATCACATTGGCAGCAGAGCACACACAAAAGCAGAGTATAAAGCTGACAGAGGATAGACAATAATATAGAGCAGAAAAATGACAGGCTAGAAAACACAGCAGACATTACATACACAGGCACAGCCAGATATCACTGTAACTGTACACTATCACAAGCTAATTTGCATGTGATTGGAGAAAGGAGCTGCTTGAGGAAGGAGGGGCTGGAGGAAGTAGAAATCAACTGGATGGCACTGTAAACTTGCCAACCAACATATGGCTGCACACACTGCACTAGAAAGCAGTAACAGAAATGAGGACACCTGACAGGTATATTACAGCAAACATACATTTTTATTAAAGCAGTATTAAGCAACACATCAAATATTTTTACAGTGTCAAATTTTAAAGTGAACCTTAAGCCAGAAAAAAAAAAAAAAAAAAAAAAAAAAAAAAAGGAGTTTTACTCACCTGGGGCTTCTACCAGTCCCCTGCTGCAGCCCTGTGCCCTCGCAGTCACTCACTAATCCTCTGGTCCCCCGCTGCCAGCTAGTTTCGTTTTTGCCGACAGGCCCGTCAGGACTGGCCACGCGTAGCTTTTTCCGCATTCCCGACTGTAATTAGCGCTATTGCGGGCCGCAACGCGTACAAAAATATGCATTGCCGCATATCTATGCGTGCGTAATGCGGCAACGCGTATTTTTGTACGCGTTGCGACCCGCAATAGCGCTAATTACAGTCGGGAATGCGGAAAAAGCTACGCGTGGCCAGTGCTGACGGGCCTGTTGGCAAAAACGAAACTAGCTAGCAGCGGGGGACCAGAGGATTAGTGAGTGATTGCGAGGGCACAGGGCTGCTGCAGAGGGCTGGTAGAAGCCCCAGGTGAGTAACCTGGCTTAAGTGTCTCTTTAAGGACAGTTCCACTTTAAGTGTGGTTATTTTGAAGCAAATTCTGATGTCATTTCCTCCCTTAGTCTCCTCTGCTTGATTTGCCTGCCCTTGACTTTAGAAAGTGCATTGTCTCAGTATGAGAAATATTAGCCAATTAGAGAGGAACAGGGTGTGGGAGGGGGAAAAAAAAAAAAAAAAAAAAAAGGGAAAAGAAGAGGCTTCAGCCAATCAGGCTGCATTAATTACGTCTGAGGGGAAGTACAGAAGCAAAAAAGGACAACCCAGCATGCCCTGCAACTTCCTTTTTGTGTAGCAAATTTTGTGTACACCAAATAAGAGTCAGGTAAACTGGGTAATGATCATTTGTCAACAAGAAAAGTAAGTGATTTTAACTTTTGGATTGCCTGGTTAGCATCCTTATTACTTATTTACCAGATAAAAATAAAGAATTGATTTTTTGTTTTATGCTCGACCGTTACAGACATTTTCAGAGGCAGCCACGTGTCAAAAATGACAGTGGTGCACACTAGATCAGGTTTTCATGCCATGACAGTAGACTCACTTCTACCGAGGTAGCTATAGGAATGACTTACCATCATGTTCGTCAAACTTGTCAATCAGGGTGCACATGCGGTAGTCCCAAAGCTGAATAATGCCATTGTGGAGGCTGGTAAGGACCCAGGGCCGTTTAGGGTGAAAGCTTAGACCTGATAAGAGGTAACAGAAGGGGAAAAAAAAAAGGTTTTAAACTTTTACATAGAAACAGGTCTTTGAAGAAGAAACATCTTCCATTAATAACCACATACAAAGTAAACCTGTCAGGGAACCAGAATGTCAGATTCTTCATTGTCCCCAACAAAATACTGCAGTGCTTTGAGAACTATTGTCCTCAATTTCCACCACCTTTAGGAGGTTTTCAAATCTGTTTATCCGTTTTGTGTAGTTTAGAGTGCAACCAGTTAAAGACACACACATTTCACATATACTGCATAAAAAAAATAAATAAATACAAAAAACAAAACCAACCTCATTACTCTGTTACCATTAACTGTATTCTAGTCCTTCAGGCTGGCATACCTATTATACAGCCGTCGGGAGATTTGGGCGCAGGGTAAAGCCGTTAAATGGCTTACCCTGCTCCTGCACACATCTCGGCGGCATGAATTACCATTCCCCCTCCAGGCCACCATGGATAGTGGGGGAAAGATGTAAATCGGCTTCCAGCTATTGCTGGCAGACTAATTACATGTTTTTGTAGTAATTTGCGCTCCATCATTTGATGGCGCCCAAATCACTCAGAGAGCAGCTATAACCGTAATTCCTATTATGGCCTATGGTGGCGCCAGCTGCGCCCAAATCTCCTGAGCCGATTTTTCAGCACACCCTCGAGAGATTCAACGCTCCTCACTCTATGGAAACCCAAGCCAAAAATGTTTAAATAGCCCCTCCCCTGCATACATGGCATATTGGCACAGATTTTTGTTTGTTTTATTTTTGGCACGGGTTGAGCCGAATGACTGCTCGCCCTGCTGAGGCAAAAAAGCGGGGGGGGGAAGTATTAATTTGGGGTCTCCCTAATCTGATCACTTTCATAAAGCTCATAATCAATAGTTCTTTTGTCAATTGTCTATCAAGGACAGATAATGCTGATACTGGTTGGGCCTGGTCTGATGAGTCTCTATAGAGTCAGAATTTGTCATAAACAGAATGAGAACATGGATCCATCATGCCTTGTTATCGCTGTGCAGGCTGGTGGTGTAATGTTTTCTTGGCACTCTTTAGGCCCCTTAGTGCCAATTGGGCATAGTTTAAATGCCACGGGCTACCTGAGCATTGTTTCTGACCATGTCCATACCTTCAGGACCACCATGTACCCATCCTCTGATGGCTACTTCCAGCAGGATAATGCACCATGTCACAAAGCTCAAATCATTTCAAATTTGTTTCTTGAACAGGACAATGAGTTCACTGTACTAAAATGGGCCCCACAGTCGCCAGATCTCAAACCAATAGGGCATCTTTGGCATGTGATGGAACGGGAGCTTCGTGCCCTGGATGTGCATCCCACAAATCTCCATCAACTGCAAGATGCTATCCTATCAATATGGACCAACATTTCTAAAGAATGCATTCAGCACCTTGTTGAATCAATGCTACGTAAAATTAAGGCAGTTCTGAAGGTGAGAGGGGGGGGGGGGGGGGGAGGGGGGCAAACACAGTATTAGTATGGTGTTCCTTATAATCCTTTAGGCAAGTATATATATGAGAATAGAACCCTTCGCAGGGCTCCTCCACAGGCAGAACAAACAACTTGTAGTGTTACTAACTTTGCAATGCGAAAAAATTAAAAAAATTGTTTTCCTTGGGACCTTTCAATACAACTGTGTGTTCAAATTAAAGATCCGCATCTTTGGAATATTGAAAACCTCTTCAGGCAAGCATACTCTCTCTTACCTAGGACACTTCGGCCACCGACCACCATTTTTTTTCTATCTCACATACAACTTCCCTTCACCTACTGCCCTATACCTTAAAAAAAAAATTAGACTGTAATGCTGGGTACACGGTGCATTTTTTTGGTTGATTTTCCGTCCGATTGTAGTCCACCGTTATCAACTATTGTATTGTTTACTTTGTATTGTTATACCCTGTATGCTGTTGTACAGCACCACAGAAGAGATATATATATATATATATATATATATATATATATATATATATATATATATATATATATATATATATATATATATATATATATATATATATATATATATATATATATATATATATATATATATATATATATATATATATATATCCATAATAATGATAAGTAGCAGCATCAGTCTTGGGGCATTTAACCCAACGCACTATGTCTTCTGTGAAAGGAAACCATTGTTTAAAAGAATATATGGGATGACCGTCCTATGTTCTGGTTCCTTCCATTAACCTGAAATAATGTCTTTCAGTGAGGGATGAACTGGAAATGACCTACATGATTGTACTTTCAGACCCTTTCTGTGCCCAAAGTACAGGCTCAGAAATCTGAATGCCTTCATTCTCATAAATTACCCTTAGCAATTCAGGTGTACAGTGGGATGCGAAAGTTTGGGCAACCTTGTTAATTGTCAAGATGTTCCTGTATAAATTGCTGGTTACGATAAAAAAAATGTCAGTTAAATACATCATATAAGAGACACACACAGTGATATTTGAGAAGTGAAATTAAGTTTATTGGATTTACAGTAAGTGTGCAATAATTGTTTAAAACAAAATTAGGCAGGTGCATAAAAAAAAAAAAAAAATAGATCCTCCTTTTGCAGATATTACAGCCTCTAAACGCTTCCTGTATGTTCCAATGAGAGTCTGGATTCTGGATGAAGGTATTTTGGACCACTCCTCTTTACAAAACAGCTCTAGTTCATTCAGGTTTGATGGCTTTAGAGTATGGACAGCTCTCTTTAACCACCCTGGCGTTCTATTAAGATCGCCAGGGCGGCTGCGGGAGGGTTTTTTTTAAATTAAAAAAAAAACTATTTCATGCAGCCAACTGAAAGTTGGCTGCATGAAAGCCCACTAGAGGGCGCTCCGGAGGCGTTCTTCCGATCGCCTCCGGCGCCCAGAATAAACAAGGAAGGCCGCAATGAGCGGCCTTCCTTGTTTTATTTAGATCGTCGCCATAGCGACGAGCGGAGTGACGTCATGGACGTCAGCCGACGTCCTGACGTCAGCCGCCTCCGATCCAGCCCTTAGCGCTGGCCGGAACTTTTTGTTCCGGCTACGCTGGGCTCAGGCGGCTGGGGGGACCCTCTTTCGCCGCTGCTCGCGGCGAATCGCCGCAGAGCGGCGGCGATCGGGCAGCACACGCGGCTGGCAAAGTGCCGGCTGCGTGTGCTGCTCTTTATTTGAACAAAATCGACCCAGCAGGGCCTGAGCGGCAGCCATCGGCGGTGATGGACGAGCTGAGCTCGTCCATACCGCTAAGATGGTTAACTCACACCACAAATTTTCAATTATATTCAGGTCTGGGGACTGAGATGGCCATTCCAGAACGTTGTACTTGTTCCTCTGCATGAATGCCTCAGTGGATTTTGAGCAGTGTTTTGAGTCTTCTTGTTGAAAGATCCAGCCCCGGCCCAGCTTCAGCTTTGTCACTGATTCCTGGACATTGGTCTCCAGAATCTGCTGATACTGAGTGGAATCGATGAGTCTCTCAACTTTGACAAGATTCCCAGTCCCTGCACTGGCCACATAGCCCCACAGAATGATGGCACCACCACCATATTTTACTGTAGGTAGCAGGTGTTTTTCTTTTTCCTCCATGCATAACACCCCTTGTTAAGCCCAAATAACTCAATTTTAGTTTCATTAGTCCATAGCACCTTATTCCAAAATTAAGCTGGCTTGTCCAAATGTGCTTGAGCATACCTCAAGTGGCTCGGTTTGTGCTGTGGGTGGAGAAAAGGCTTCCTCTGCATCACTCTCGCATACAGCATCTCCTTGTGTAGAGTGTGCCGAATGGTTGAACGATGCACAGTGACTCCATATGCAGCAAGATGAAGCTGTAGGTCTTTGGTGCTGGTCTGTGGGTTGACCGACTGTTCTCACCAGTCGTCGCTTCTGTCTATCCAAGATTCTTCTTGGTCTGCGACTTCGAGCCTTAACCTGCTGGGCGGTCTGGACGAGCTCAGCTCGTCCAGTACCGCCGGAGCCTGCCGCTCAGGCCCTGCTGGGCCGATTTGGCTCAAATAAAGTGCAGCACACGCAGCCGGCACTTTGCCAGCCGCGTGTGCTGCCTGATCGCCGCCGCTCTGCGGCGATCCGCCGCGAGCAGCGGCGAAAGAGGGTCCCCCCAGCCGCCTGAGCCCAGCGTAGCCGGAACAAAAAGTTCCGGCCAGCGCTAAGGGCTGGATCGGAGGCGGCTGACGTCAGGACGTCGGCTGACGTCGATGACGTCACTCCGCTCGTCGCTATGGCGACGATATAAGCAAAACAAGGAAGGCCGCTCATTGCGGCCTTCCTTGTTTATTCTGGGCGCCGGAGGCGATCGGAAGAACGCCTCCGGAGCGCCCTCTAGTGGGCTTTCATGCAGCCAACTTTCAGTTGGCTGCATGAAATAGTTTTTTTTTTATTCAAAAAAAACCCTCCCGCAGCCTGCCTGGCGATCTTAATAGAACGCCAGGCAGGTTAACTTGAACTGAGCCTGTGGTCTTCCAATTCCTCAATTTGTTCCTAACTGTGGAAACAGACAGTTGAAATCTCTGAGACAGCTTTCTGTATCCTTCCCCTAAACCATGATGGTGAACAATGTGTCTTAAGGTCATTTGAGAGTTTTGAGCCCTCCATGTTGCTACTCTTCAGAGAAAATTAAAAAGATAAAGATAAAGTGAAAACTTACAATTGACCCCCTAAAAAATATTTCTCATAATTGGATTCACTCGAGTATGTAGGTTAGGGGTCACGGAGCTTACCAAGCCAATTTGAGTTCCAATAACTAGTTCTAAAGGTTTTGGAATCAATAACATGACAAATTTATGCACCTGCCTAATTTTAGTTAAACAATGATTGCACACTTTCTTTAAATCCAATAAACTTTATTTCACTTCTCAAATATCACTGTGTCTCCTATATGATATATTTAACTGACATTTTTTATCCTAACAACCAACGACATATAGGAAAATCATAACGATTAACAAGGTTGCCTAAACTTTCGCATCCCACTATAATAGCTATAAGAAAATTATTTAGTGATGGGCGGATTTATTTGCAAAGAGCGCCCAGTATGAATAAACATCAAACATAACACCTTGCATAAAATACAGAGGGTCGGCATTAGTGGGGAAATTTTAACTTGGGTCTCCCATTGTGGGTGTTGTGTGAGCTAAGCTCTGTGACTTGATATTAACCTGGAACTCAGTAGTAGCGTGAACAGCACTCGTCCACCATAAGAATGTCATTTAGAACAAGCACTCTGGGGATAGTAGTCCGGTGAGCGAGGGGAAGGGACGAGGCCACCTGGGGGGGGGGGGGGGAAGGCACTCAGCACTCATTCCACGATCCCTCCACCCACCCGGCCATCTCCCCTTAGGTAGGATATTGCACCAGTCATAAGAGACGGACGTGGTGGATGATGAGGACGTGAGGGGGAGTGTCTAGACGGCAGGCTGTGAGGCGCAGGGAGTGAGGCGTGGAGAGCGTGGGGAACGGACAGCGGAAAGCGGAGGAAACAGAGGAACGGCCGGTGATTAGGGCAGTAAGATGGGACGTCTGAAGTGAGATTCTAGCGTCTGAAAGATGAAGTAAAGATGGGTCACTGAGCGAGCAGTGAGTTGGTGAATAGGCGAGCGGCAAGTGGTAAGCAAACAAGTGAGCGGTGGGGGCTGATAGAAGCAAGCGGTATAGCAGTGTAGCATTTGTAGCAGCTTAGCAAAGGCAAGGAGGAAAATTGCTATGGTACGGGCAGGATATTATAGTGTGCTGTAGCATTATAGTTTGCTGCAGTGCGGGCAAGCTGGAATAGCGGTGGTCCAGATAGCATAGAGCTCAGTGGTAAGCAGGCTCTGCATTTTTCAAATAGTAACAGCTGATAGTTGACAGTGCATAGCAGCTGCCGGTGCGGCCATGGATGGTGTTAGAGACTGTGCAGGGGGTCATGCGGAGGTGTCATGGCGTCTGATTTAGGGCTCGACGTAAGGACATTCTGCTAGATTCAGCCTACTGACGTCGATTGCCTACCAAAGAGACTTACGGGGACTAGTTGTGCTGAGACAAATGACATCCCCATACAGTTTTGACTCACAAGATTACACTCTATTACATTCTATTGAATGATATATGGTGATTGATGCTGGATATTGCCTCTCTGCCTATAATGCACTAGGGAACTAAGCTGAGGCAACAGCACAACAGCTCTTAATGCACATTC
>NC_090654.1:146263664-146318664 GCF_040937935.1 Hyperolius riggenbachi
TCGGTGATCCCCGGCCTCTGATTGGCCGGGGATCACCGGCATCTGATAGGCTAAAGCCTATCCCATCAGGCGCAGGACGGAAATCCGTCCTGCGCCGCTCACAGGGGGAGGGAGAGGGAGGGAAGGGGAAGGAGGCCAGGAAGCGCTGCGGAGAGGGGCTTTGAAGAGCCCCCCCCCCCCGCAAGCGCAAGCAGCCGGCGGCGATCAGACCCCCCCAGCAGGACATCCCCCTAGTGGGGAAAAAAGGGGGGGGGTGGGGGGGGGGGGGGGAAGTCTGATCGGCCTGGCTGCTAGCTGATCGGTTGCTGCGGGCTGGAGAGCCCACGCAGCACCGATCAGCAAAACATAGCGTGGTAGGGAAGTGGTTAAAACTGCTATGTTATCTACAGTACAAGAAACGATAAAAAAAAAAAAACGAGATAAACCCCTTAAGGAGGCTATGTGTGAAGAAACGCGGAAAAGCCGCCGTCTCTCAAGGTGAGGCGGCTGTTTCCGCATCCAGCATGGCGTCACAACGCGGAAAAATCACCGCATGCCGCACAGGCAGAGCGGCGGAATCCGCATTGGGAGCGGCGGAATCCGCATTGGAACTGGATACATTGCAAGACAGTACTTGTGTGGCTGGGACTGATAGTCCACCAAGATTCAGAGTGACACGCGCGAGATGCACCTAGGCAGATGGAGAGCTATGCTCGCGCGGGCCTGAATTCAGGACCTTTATACCTGCAGAGGAAGTGTCAGCTGATCAGGAAGGTCAGCTGATTCCTGCAGGACTCCTGATTGGCTGAATGGTTCGGGCGGGGCAGCAGAGTCCAGCAACTATATATTCTGCTGCTTATTCAGTTGCTGGTTGTCTGGCGTTGCAAACACATACGTGGGAGCACTCAGACCTGTAGTCAGATCCGTTAGTGTGCCGGGACCAGCTGGAGCTGTAATCCTACACTAAGCTAGATTCTGTTGATTAGCTTCAAGTACTAGTTTGATTGTGATTATCTGTTATGACCCTTTGCCTGTTTGACTATCCTCCTGAACTCTGATCGTGTACCTTGCCTTTCTGATACTCTGTTGCCGAACCCCGGCTAGTCCTTAGACTCTGTTTCTGCCTCCTGATCTTGTACCTCGATATTTCCGATACCTGTTGCCGAACCCTGCCTGTACCTAGACTTCGACTCTGCCTACTGTATCTGTACTTTATCTGTCCGTGTGTTTACGACCTGGCTTGTCCGACCTCGAGAACCGACCTTACTATTGGAGGCGGTTCCTCGTCCTGTTAGTGACACTTCCTCCTGAGTGTCACTTGCAGAACAGTCCTTCCTACTCTCAGCCTGACTCCTCCCGTCTAGGAGAGTCCAGGTCTTCGGAAGGAATCCGTGCAGTACTCCCCTCTGCACTGAGGCCTAGTCCTTGAAGTGTTACTGTTACACCAAACACTACACTCTACTCAGGTGAACAGAGGTTAGCTGGTATATCGGATTATCTGTGATACTGCAGATCACTTATAATCTGGTATACATCTGTATTCCCGGTGATACTGCAGATCACCGGTAATCAGATCCTCTCTGTGCTTCACCGATCGTTACACTATGATTGAATTAAATGACCGTTTTCTATCTGTGGAAAGAGATCTGGAAAAGTTGTCTGAGGCAGTTTTGACTGGCTCAGACTCTCTGAAAAACAATAGTAAACAACTGATGGAATTAACATCGAAAATAGACGACTTGGAAAAATCGTAGTAGACGTAATAATAAAACATGTGGCTTATTAACCACTCCATCGCAACATGGCCTTCCAAAATTATTTGGCGAAGTTGTTCAAACAGGTGTTGGGGGAAGAAGCACCAGCCTCTATTGAAATTGAAAGAGCCCAAAGGATCGGTAAAATTAGGCACGTAAGCCAGGGGATGAGTCAGGATGTCTTTTGCAAACTCCAGTCTTTTTCTTTGAAAGAACTCATATCTAAGACACGGCAACAAAAAAATATCTATTTCAAAAATGCTAAAATTGAGTTTTATCAAGACATATCCTCGTGTACTTTATCTAGAAGAAAACTACTTAGGCCCTTACTGGATGTTCTGAGAGAGAAAAATAAAAATATAGATGGGGCTATCCCCTTGCTTTGATAGTATATCATGAAGGACAAACCGTCACACTTAAAGACTATGACCCAATTGCTCCCTTCATGGAAAAATTAAATTTATCAACTATTTATGTGGAGGGCTGGGAATGGGATCACGCTAAAGTATTCAATACAGCTAATTTGGAGCTAGTAAAATGGCAGCATAAAAAAAAAAAAAAAAAAAAAAAAAAAAAAAAAGTATGAACTCAGATGTTGAACCTATCTCGCCCCACTCCTGCCGTCCTTCAGTCCCTACTACTATCTGGAAACTTCCACCTTCTTTGGATGAGTGCCTTACCCGAAGAGATGAGGTGTCTCACGACACCGGCTGGCTGCCTTAGAAGGCCCTATTTGGGTATGACAGCCAACCATTATTTCCACGGGCCTCTTCCCCTGATTTTAATTTGTGATTTTGTTGCTCTTTTTTTCTGGGTTCTTCGACCAACTAATTTTCCTACCCTCTTTCTTTCCAGGTACAGTAATGATTACTATAAGAACAACAAAATTGTGCACCTATTCTTGAAGTATGCAACAACTTGTCTAAGCTATTTCTGGCATATTCGGACAGGTGATACACGGTTGATCAGCTTCCATGTTTTTTTTAGGAAATTTCTTATTTGTCCTTTTCCTTTTTTTTTCTCTTATATGGAATCTATTAAAATTATAATATATAATGTAAAAGGAGCCAATTCAGGTCCCAAAAGAAAATCGTATAATTGATGAACTTAAGAGAAATAAAGCAAATATTGCCTTTTTGCAGGAAACACATTTTAGGTCTGATAAGATCCCATTCTTGATTAATAAAAGATTATAAATGGTTTTTATACTCCAATTCTCAAATAAAAGCTGCAGGAGTGGCTATACTGATAAATCCTAAGATGAATTTCGTGATAGAAACCTCTTACTCGGATAATAAAGCACGTTTACTGATTCTGGTCGGTAAAGCGAGCGGGTGCGATGTTACGCTAGCCAACATTTATGTACCAAATTCTGGTCAAGTTGATTTTTTATGTTCTAGCTTTAAGAAGATCAAGGAATTAGGGAAAGGGTATATAATAGTTGTAGGGGACTTTAATACTGTTCTTGATCCTGTCTTAGATAACTCTAAGGGAAAATCCACCACTACTTCTAAACAGCTAAAAAAGTTGAAAACGATGCTAAATGCAAATAAATTTATTGATATCTGGAGAGCATTAAATGCAAATAGTAAAGACTTTTCCTTTTATTCTAAAATCCATGATACTTACACTAGAATTGATATGTTTTTTTTGTACTTCAGGAACAGATAGAAGAGGCGACGGCAAGCAGGACGGACGCTTGCTAGATCAGCTCCTGCTCCGGCATATCTAACCCGGCTCAAAGCATGGCGAATACCGCTCCAAACCACACCAACCCGCACGAGGAGATGGAGACCGAGCTTGACCACAGCAAGAAGCGTAAATTTGGGTCTCTCAAGCCGCACAAACTCACTGACTACTTTGGATCGAAGGGGCAGAGGCCTACACGGAGGACCCAAGATGGCGCCGGCAGTTCTACCCATACTAATACGGAGCAGCCCACCTCAGCGCCGAATCTTCCGGAATTAGAAGGCATCCAGCCGCTGAACTCCCCAGCTCTCTCTCCAACAAACAGCCCAGCAAGAACCAGACCCCGGGTGGAAGATAACACCACGATCCCGGTAAGAGCATTAGATCACCCTAGCGCTGATTACACTGCGCCCATCTTTGTGGAATTCCCTGCTTCTGACCAAACCGCGTCACAAGCTTTCATAAAAGATTTTATTCTCCTTCAGGGCTTCCCTACTGTCTGATATAGCCTCAATTTCCGCATCCCTCCATACCGAAGTAGCTGATCTGGGAGATAGAGTGGACGGGATTGAACATAAAATTACGGAAATTATAACAGAACATAACGTCATGGTGGATGTCTCGGACACACAAACCTCCGATATCAAATGGCTGAAAACAAAATCAGCAGACCTCGAGGACAGATCTAGGAGGAATAATTTAAAATTTAGAGGGATCCCGGAGAATGTATCCACAAACGAACTAAGATCATTTATTCAACAGATAGTAAAAACAGCACTCCCCAACTCTAATTAAACGGAACTGATAATTGATAGGGCACACCGCCTCCCTAAGCCTTCTCATCTACCCGCTCATATACCACGCGATGTCATTGCACGTTTTCTGTGCTATCACATTAAGGATAACCTATTGCTTACAATACGTAAAGGCGGAACTCTACCTGACCCATTTGACAAAATTAAAGTGTTTGCAGACCTATCTCAACGTACACTACATCTACGGAAAGAACTTCAACCAATTACCTCCGCGCTGAGAGCAGCAAATATTCCATACAAGTGGGGATTTCCCACGAAAATCATCTTTACTATACAGGGCCAACAGCATATCATCCCTTCGGTAGATGCAGGTCGCAACCTTTTGAAAAATCTAGAAATTCAACTGCAAGATGATCGTTCCTCATCATCCAGAAACACCTCCTCCTCAAAGATAAATCAGGAGTGGCGCCAAGTCCCTGGCTGAGCCGGAACCTCTTTACATCTGGCCTATATCGTAACTATGTTTAGTGCTATTTTTTTTTATTTGGCACCTGCGCAGGCTTTTATCTGCGCTTCCCCATAATGTAGAGCAAGGAACAATTTGCCCTACTAACTTAATCTACCAGATACTAATGTTTCACATAGCTATGCAAACTATATGGAGGATTGGTGTGAGACACTCACCCTCCAATTGTGACAATTATATGCATATCAAGTTATTTTATGTCATGTTTTATGTTTGGTTAACTCAGTTTTTGGTTTTGGTTTTGAATTATATAAGGAGAATTCCCATCTCTCGATATGTTTATAGAAAATCTGCTATGAGACATATGCAGATCTTAATGTATACTTTATTAGCTAGAAGATTACACTTGCACAATTGGTTTTATTTTAAAATCATATTGCCTGATCTCATCCCCCCCAACTTTACAGAAGCTACACTTATAGCGACTATTCGGCTTTTGATAGCATGGCTTTGAAAATCACATCCATTAATGTTCGTGGGTTAAATTCCCCATATAAAAGATATCTCCTGTGGAATGAAGCCAAACTTCAGAAATCACAAATTCTAATGGCACAAGAGACACACTTGATGGAGAAAGACATCCACCTGTGTGCCCATAAGCAATTTCCAAAGATTATCCACAGTACTTTCTCCAAAAAAAAAAACGTGGGGTTTTGCTAGCATTCCACAGGGATCTCAAAATCAATACGCTTGACACAATAATTGATCCTGGCGGAAGATATATTATATTTATTGGACAAATTGATAACCAAATATTTACCTTAGTATCAGTATATGGGCCAAACAATGCACATTGCTCTTTCTATCGGAAACTATTTGCAAAAGTCAGCTCTGTCCAAAAAGGACTATTATTGATAGGGGGAGACTTTAACGTATGCCCAACCACATTAGACTCCTCCTCCAAAACTCGCCATACATGTACCATCACTAAACAAATGCAGGGACACGATCTTTATGACCCTTGGCGTATTTTTAACCCGTCAGCCAAAGACTATACCTATTTTTCCCCAGTACATAAAACTCATTCCAGGATTGATTTCTTCCTGACAGACAAAATACTTTTGCAAAAAGTCTCGGATACCCAGATTGGCATTAAATCTTGGTCGGATCACGCTCCAATTCATATCATAATAGATGGAAGTAACTCAGATAATAAGCCCTTTATGTGGAGATTAAACACCTCCTTACTCTCAGACATGGTTTTTACCGATAACCTGAAAGAGGATATTCATAATTTTATCCAAACAAATCGCACCCCTGGCATGGGAGTATCTGTGATCTGGTCTGCATTAAAAGCATACGCAAGAGGTATCTTTATAAGACAAGGTGCATTTGTGAAAAAGTCATATTCAGAAAAGTATAATGCTCTTTTAAAAACGATCCAAGACAGAGAAAAGCGACACAAACAAATTCCTACCTTAGATCTAGAAAAAGAATTGTTCCAGTTAAGACAGGAACTAAATAATATGCTACAAACCAAATATGACTTCTGGAGACAGAAACTAAATCTAGATACTTACTCACAAAGCAACAAAATAGGCTCCTATCTAGCTAGACTTATAAAGATAAAACAAGCTAAAACAAAAATACACTCAATTAGACATCCGATCACAAAAAAATTACTAACCAACCCCAAATCAATTGCGGACGCATTCTGTGACTATTACTCCTCCTTATATAACCTGAAAGATGACAACACTCTAACATACCCAACTGAGGAATCAATAGCCAATTTTTTAAGTTCTATAAACTTACCTTCTCTTACCGCATCTCACTTAGACCACCTCAATTCCCCTTTTAAGCTGGAAGAAATTATCTCCACAATCAAAACCCTTAAACGTAATAAAGCCCCCGGCCCTGACGGTTATGGAAATGAATTCTTGATGGCCCTTAATGTTACAGTTTCTCCACTATTGACAGATTTATTTAATCATTATGTATCATCAGGACTAATTCCACAAGAACAATTACAGGCCACGATCTCAGTTATCCCCAAGCCAGGGAAAGATCATTCTTTAACCTCTAATTACAGACCAATATCTCTGTTAAACACAGACGTAAAACTCTACGCCAAATTAATAGCGAATAGGCTGACGAGATATACCCCCTCTTTACTGGCACAAGACCAAGTGGGTTTCACCCCGGGCCGTCAAGCTTCTGACGCCACGAGGCGAATGCTTACAGTTATGAACCACATTCAGCTCTGTCGAATGCCTTCTCTGCTCCTAACTTTGGATGCGGAGAAGGCATTCGACAGGGTACATTGGGGATTCCTCAGAGCTGCCCTAAAGAAATTTGGCTTTGACGGACCAATTTTATCAGCTATCATGGCACTATACTCTGCCCCGTCTGCCCGGGTAAACGCTGCAGGCTTCATATCTTCATCCTTCCCTATTACAAACGGTACTCGTCAGGGATGCCCCCTCTCACCAATTATATTCGTCCTGATCATGGAAACCATTGCACAAAAAATTAGAACCAACCCCCTCATAACAGGCATTGATATTAAAGGTACTAAACACGTAATCAGCATGTTTGCTGACGACGTGGCTCTGATATTATCTAACCCCCTAAGCTCACTGCCTCAACTATTATTAGAACTAGAACAATTTTCAGCAGTATCCCTATATAAACTCAACCACTCCAAATCCTTTATATTACCACTGAACATCCCTCCTGATCTAGAACGATATCTTAAAAAGTCATTCTCGTTTGCCTGGGCAGAGGGTGCAACTACTTACTTAGGGGTTCAACTGGCATACCCTATATCAGATCTTTTTAGACATAACTTCATCCCCCTATTGACAGAGGTTAAAAAAGAATGTACCAACATGACCAAACTCTGGATATCCTGGTCAGGAAGAATAGTGGCCTTTAAACTGTTCATTCTACCCAAAATCTTATATATGCTTAGGACACTACAAATCACAGTTCCAAAGTCATGGTTCACAGAAATAAAGAGGGCTATAAATAACTTTATCTGGCAGGGGAAAAAGATTAGAACCTCATACCTAATAATGACCCTCACTAAACAACAAGGAGGTATGGGCCTACCAAATATTGAAAAATACTATCATGCATCCAACCTCAATATGGTAAAACAGTGGTGGAATGCCTCATCTCAAAAACCATGGGTCCAACTAGAGGAAACTCTATTAAACTCAAAACTAAAACACATACTAATTAGTATATTAATGGGAGCTGAACCCCCCAAATCTCCTTATAATCCAATACAAACGTCTTTGAAATCATGGGAATACTTTGTTAAGCATCCCCCACCTAATAAAAATACCGTATATACTCGCATATAAGCCGACCCGCATATAAGCCGACCCCCCAACTTTTCCCTGAAAAAACAGGGAAAAATGATTGACCCCCATATAAGCCGGGGGTAGGAAATGCTGGATTGGTGCAGCCCCCCAGTGTGTCCCAGTATAGCTAGTATAGTGCCCAGTATAGGTAGGTAGTGTCCAGTATAGCTAGTAAAGTGCCCAGTATTGCCAGTATAGTGCCCAGTATAGCCAGTATAGCGCCCAGTATGGGTAGGTAGTGCCTCAGTTTAGCTAGTATAGTGCCCAGTTTAGCTAGTATAGTGCCCCAGTATGGCTAGTAAAGTGCCCAGTTTAGTTAGTATAGTGCCAAGTTTAGCCAGTATAGTGCCCAGTTTAGCCAGTATAGTGCCCAGTTTAGCCAGTATAGTGCCCAGTTTAGCCAGTATAGTGCCCAGTTTAGCCAGTATAGTGCCCAGTTTAGCCAGTATAGTGCCCAGTTTAGCTAGTATAGTGCCCAGTTTAGCTAGTATAGTGCCCAGTTTAGCTAGTAAAGTGCCCAGTTTAGCCAGTATAGTGCCCAGTTTAGCTAGTAAAGTGCCCAGTTTAGCCAGTATAGTGCCCAGTTTAGCCAGTATAGTGCCCAGTTTAGCCAGTATAGTGCCCAGTTTAGCCAGTATAGTGCCCAGTTTAGCTAGTATAGTGCCCAGTTTAGCCAGTATAGTGCCCAGTTTAGCCAGTATAGTGCCCAGTTTAGCCAGTATAGTGCCCAGTTTAGCCAGTATAGTGCCCAGTTTAGCCAGTATAGTGCCCAGTTTAGCCAGTATAGTGCCCAGTTTAGCTAGTATAGTGCCCAGTTTAGCCAGTATAGTGCCCAGTTTAGCCAGTATAGTGCCCAGTTTAGCCAGTATAGTGCCCAGTTTAGCCAGTATAGTGCCCAGTTTAGCCAGTATAGTGCCCAGTTTAGCCAGTATAGTGCCCAGTTTAGCCAGTATAGTGCCCAGTTTAGCCAGTATAGTGCCCAGTTTAGCCAGTATAGTGCCCAGTTTAGCCAGTATAGTGCCCAGTTTAGCTAGTATAGTGCCCAGTTTAGCTAGTATAGTGCGCAGTTTAGCTAGTATAGTGCGCAGTTTAGCCAGTATAGTGCGCAGTTTAGCCAGTATAGTGCCCAGTTTAGCCAGTATAGTGCCCAGTTTAGTGCCCAGCATAGGTAGGTAGTGCTCCGCCCCCCCGCCCCCCGCTGCTGCTATTACCTGTTTAGGCAGCGGCCGCTTCCTAATCCGCGTTCCTCTTCTTAAGTGTCTTCTCAGAGTATCACAGCAGCGCGCCCGGCGCTGCTGCTGTGACGATGTAGAGTGCAGGAAAGAGCGCGGCTCCCTATAGCGGCGATCTGTATCGCCGTTGCCAAGGGAACCGCTCTTTCCTGCCCCCTGCATCGTCACAGCAGCAGCGCCGGGCGCGCTGCTGTGATACTCTGAGAAGACACTTAAGAAGAGGAACGCGGATTTGGAAGCGGCCGCTGCCTAAACAGGTATTAGCAGCGGCGGCCGGGGGGGGGGAGCCGGGCGCGGACCACCCACCCACCACTAGACCACCAGGGAAGACTCGCATACAAGCCGACCCCCCAACTTTTGACCCCCATTTTGGGGGTCAAAAATTCGGCTTGTATGCGAGTATATACGGTAATGTCCAATTTCCAATCCCACTAATAACCCTCGAACACTATGTTAAAGATTTGAATCTACACTCTTGGATGAATTCAGGTATAATTAATCTCCAAGACCTCTTCTCTGGGAAACAAATTAAACTCTTTAGTGATCTACAAAAACAATACAATCTCCCCCAGTCCCAACTATTCACCTATCACAGAATATTTCACCTAATCAGAAATGTTAAAATAGTTATCCCAACCTTACACCCAAAAATTTTAACCATGCTAAATTTCCCAGGCCACTTCAGGGGTGGGATTTCCTGTTGGTATAAACAGCTAGAAGCGGAAGAAACATCTCCTCTAAAGAGATATGCTACAATATGGACAACAGATCTAAAATCTGAAATATCAGCTGAAAATTTAATTTCTGCTTCCAAACTAGTGTCTAAAATATCTCGTTGCAATTCCCATTGGGAAACTACTAAGAAAATTGCCTATAGATGGTACAGAACCCCTAGACAAATAGCATCTTTCTCAACCTCGACGTCCGCAACATGCTGGAAGTGCAACTCCGCTTTAGGCACATATGTGCATATGTTCTGGCAATGCCCACTGGTTACTAAACTTTGGCACCAAGTTGAAACATTTATTCGTAAAATCCATAAAACCAATTTCAAGTTACACCCAAAACTGGCGCTCCTTCTAATTAATGATGAAACCATCCCCCCCACCCTACGCCCACCTATTTACCATCTTATATTATCTGCTCTATACTTGATTACGCTAAACTGGAAATCCCAAGAAGAAATTCCCCCCGCTCACCTACTACTATATACCAAAAACAATATTCATACAGAACAAAAAGTGAGAAGCAGATTAGGTCTAGAAATATCTAATTTTCAGATACCAATTGACTGGAACTAATCTAATCTATTTAACACCTGAATTCATCCAAATAACGTATAAATTTACCTATATATTTGTTTTTTCACCCTCCCCTTACTCAGGCATAAATCATACACTATAAGCCATGAATCATAGTACCAATAATAGTAAATTTCTAGAGAGATAGTTGTTCTCAAATATTCAGTTTCTATAATTTAGTTTGTTTAGTCATGTTGTAGTAAGATTTATTATATTCATAACAACCAGCAATAATATTGTGAATAGATTTATTATATAACACCCGAGGTTCAAGCAAATCACTTCAAAACTTCCATAAGCTCTTAAACTTCACAACATATTATCCTAGGGAGGGTCCGTTCTGGCCCACTGTGTCTCTGGGATACTGGCATATCAATGTAAAAGATAGATACCCACACCTGGCTACCTATTAGGTAATGTAAATGCCGGTTCGGGAGTATCTTGAGCTAAAGGCCCTTGGAATTTCATGGGCAACCAGTATATGACTATCCACTATTTAGCTAATTGAGGAGATATGCCTCACATGTCATGCAATTAACCTACAAATGTTCAATGCTTATTATAATTGTTCAATGTTTACTATTGTTCTGAATCTTGGACACTGTTCTTTTTCTTATGTACAACCTCATGTGTTATTCTCAAAAATCTTTATAACGAAAAAAAAAAGGAACAGATAGAAGATTATGTGAAATCAGAGATTGGTAGTTTTCTTTCTCTGACCATGCTCCGGTAGCTCTTATTCTTAATCCAAAGTTGAAAATCAGTAATGCTGGGAATACACGTTTTGTTTTTGCCTTCACAAGTAGATGTACAGAGGCGCCAAAAGGATAAAATATGCTAAAATGTTTAAAATATTCGGGTGGCGGCGGTGGACCGGCCACTCAGAAATAGACTCGATGCTGCCGCTTAAGATAAAGACAATTTATTCACATACTCCATGAACAGAACTGCAACGCGTTTCACGGGTATATTCCCGCTTCCTCAGGCAATAAACAGACAGGAGTACACAGTACAGTCTCAAGGTCACGAATAGCGCCTATTCGTGACCTTGAGACTGTACTGTGTACTCCTGTCTGTTTATTGCCTGAGGAAGCGGGAATATACCCGTGAAACGCGTTGCAGTTCTGTTCATGGAGTATGTGAATAAATTGTCTTTATCTTAAGCGACAGCATCGAGTCTATTTCTGAGTGGCCGGTCCACCGCCGCCACCCGAATATTTTAAACATTTTAGCATATTTTATCCTTTTGGCGCCTCTGTACATCTACTTGTCAAGATATCCACCCTTGGTGGTTGGAAGGGTGACAAACCCTCCTTTCCTTCTTCAGAGAGCGACATCTTAATCCTGAGTGGGGACAGGTCTAATCTCCCCACCTGCCTATAAAGTGGTTGCCTAAACGGTAACCAATGTTTGTAAGTATAATACTTACTCCACACTAATTCTCCCTGATCCAATACATACTACACTATATTGGGCTCTCGGTTTCTGTTTTATCGTTTTAGCCTTCGATTCGTTCAGTAAACGAATCGAGTGTTGAAAACGTATGTGAAAATAGTCATAATTTCATTATAGTTTCGATTAATAGACCCCAAAAACGAACGACTAGTGATCGAACATGTTTGATATTAGCTCTCTTTATCCATCTAATCGAGCCATTGGTAGGCTTGATGGCTGTTCAGATTGATTATATATTCTTTTATGCCGTCCGTCCCTGTACTACGTTTCATTTCTTTACAGCCCTCGATCATTGGAAAAACGAAAGCATCAGAATCGAAAAAAAAAACGAAACCGTGGGTGGTGATATTAACCGTACGGTCGATTATTTCGGGATCGAAAAGGACAAAAGGCACAATCGAAACGAAGGTTGAAACGAAGGCAAAAACGAAACGTGTATTCCCAGCATAAGACAAGATACTGGAAACTTAACGAATTGATTACAGATACAGAGATAATGAAGGAGATAGAAGTGACTATTAAAAACTTTTACAAAGAAAATAGATTGCCTGATTTGACTGAGTTAACTCTATGGGACACTTTAAAATGTGTACTCAGAGGTATCCTCATTAAGCATAGCTGCAGAAAGAGTAAGGAAAAAAAGATGAGAATACAGAACTTGCTAGATTCGATAAGGATATTAGAAGACGAGCATTAAACCTCCTGGCGGTTAATTTTTTTTGCCATATAGGCAGAAATCCTTTTTTTTAAATTTTTTTTTTTTTTTGTGTTTCATGTAAAGCTACCAGAGTGGTAGCTACATGAAACACCACTAGAGGGTGCATGTGTCCCTCTAGTGCGATCGTCGCCGACATCAATAGCAAACAGGGGAACGCGTATATAACTCGCTCCCGTTTGGCTTCTTCTGTCGCCATGGCGACGATCGGAATGACGTCATGGACGTCAGACGCCTCCGATCCAGCCCATAGCGCTGCCCGGAACTCATTGGTCCGGGCAGCGCAGGGCTCTGGCGGTAGCCAGATTCCGCCGCTGTGTGCGGCCAATCGCCGCAGAGCGGCGGCGATCAAGCTGTACGCGTGGCTAGCAAAGTGCTAGCTGCGCGTACAGCATTTTAAATGGAGCAAATCGCCCCACCAGGGGCTGAGATATCTTCCTGCGCGGCATAGCCCGAGCAGAGATGGATCAGACATAACATATCGGCGTCTGGGACAGTATAGGGAGGAATACCCTTTTAGACACGAAATGCAACTGGATGCATAGAAAAGCACAAAATACCTACGGTATATGATAGGAATTGACAAACCAGGAACATTTCTTGCAGATCAGCTCGATAAAGAGAAGGCAGAGAAATTAAAAAAAAAAAAAAAATCATTAAAAAAGATGGCAATTGGGCAAACAGCACTACAGATATAGCTGACGCCTTTGTGGAATTTTATGGTGAGCTATTTGCAGCGACCACGAACACAGGAGCCCCCCAAGGCTGCGTCCTGTCACCGCTGCTGTTCTCCCTCTACACAAACAATTGCAGATCGGAGGTAGACTCTGTCAAGGTCATCAAGTTCGCTGATGACACCACCATCGTGGGCCTTGTCACCAAGGACAATGTCCAGGAGTACCGTCAGCAGGTGAATAGAATTTGCAACTGGAGCAAGAACAGGCTGGTGCTCAACACTGCTAAGACCGTTGAGTTAATCATCGACTTCAGGAAGTCTGCTCCCACCCCACCTCACATCTACATTGGCGGCAATGAGGTAACCAGTGTGCCCTGCGCCCGCCTTCTGGGTACTACCATCTCCAGTGACCTCAGCTGGAAGCCCAACATCACTGCCACCCAACGGAAAGCACAGCAGAGGCTCTTCTTCCTCCGCCAGCTGAGAAAGTTCGGCATGACTCAAGAAATTCTAACCAACTTTTACTATGCCACCATTGAGTCGATCCTCTGCTCTTCCATCTTGGTGTGGTATGTTGGCGCCACTGTAGATGACAAGGACAAACTACAGAGAGTCATCAGGTCAGCGGAGAGGATCATTGGGTGCTCCCTCCCCTCACTTGCCCTACTACACAAGAAAAGACTTAGATCCAGGGCACTGAGGATTGCAAGTGATCCCTCACACCCAGGCCACCGCTATTTCAACCTTCTGCCCTTGGGCCGGAGGCTACGAGCCATCTCCACTAAGACCATGAGACACAGGAACTCATTCTTCCCCTCCGCAGTTAGTCTCCTAAATTTTCTCCACATTCTACCATCAAAGCAAGCTCCAACGAGCGGCGAGGCCGGCTGCGCTATGGTTGACCAGTCAACCAGCCCAAAAGACTATTAGACATCTCAGTGACACATTGGGAATGTGTTGTATATTACAATGTATTGTTAACCTGCTGCCTGTTGTTCACTGCTACTAGCTATGTCTCTCTCTATGTACTCTTCCTGAACTATTTGTACTGTGCCAAAAACTATTCCGGGAATGACCCCTCATGATATTCTTATCTTCTGATATTTCATGCTGAAATTGATCGGGAATCGACCTGTGGTGTATAGGCAGCTGACAGATCTTTCTCTTATCAGATTTGATGAGTGTGAGAGAGAGAGAGAGAGAGAGAGAGATTTGTCTTGGTCGAATCTGCCCATACATCACTAGATGTATAGGCACCTTTATGCCAGTGTTGCCAACCGTCCGTGAATTTACGGATTGCCCGTAAATATAAAGGTAATTTTGCCTGCCCGTGAAATCCGTAAGTCAGGGCGGCATCCGTAAAAATACATTCCTTTGGGTGCGGCCACCAGCCGTGGCATCATTGCCGCACAACTGACAGAGAGACAGAGCTGGCCGAGAGAGCGACTCCAGTCCCGGCCCCGCCCCTCAGCTCAGCCATCCAACCGCAGAACAGCTTTTGTCTCTCCCAACCTCCCCTTTCTTCCGGCCAGGCTCCACCCCCTCTCTCTACCACATGGACTTCGGAGGAGGAAGCAAGCATTGCAGTGAGTGCTGACATGAGTGCCACAGCAAAAGACATGTGAGCAACAAAGAGGTTTAAGCTGACTAATAAGTCTCCACAATGGGAGAGGACTCCACTCCTCCTGTTATCTGTAGTAGCTGCGTAGTTTCTGTGCATCTTCCCCCCTTCTTGCAACTCTGACCCCATGTGCTGCTAGCAGGGAGAACAGTCCATCTGAAAGTGTCTCTCCTCTCCTGATTCCTCCCGCCATGCACTGGCATTCTCTTGTCTCTGTGAGGTCTTCCTGTAGACACTGCTGACACATGCAGGAATCACGGGGAAGGGAGGTGTTGTAGATTCTCTACAGTGAGACTTGTACTGCTTCACTAGCGCATTATGGGTGTTGTTGCTCCTCAGCAGTACATGCTGAGACTTGAGGGCCTCACTAGCCCATGCTGGGTGTTGTAGCTCCTCAGCAGTGCATACTGGGACTTGTAGTGCTTCATTAGCCTATGCTGGGTGTTATAGCTCCTCAATAGTTTATGCTTTGACTTGTGGTGCCTTAATAGCACCTACCAGGGGTTGTAGTTTCACAGCAGTACATGCTGGGAGTGTTAGTGCCCAACTAACACATACTAGATGTTGAAGCTTCTTGGGAATCATGGGGGAAGGAAGCCTTCTGATCTGCACTCTCTGACCAGCATAACCTGAGGTCATTAGTTTCAGCTTCCCTCCTGGCACTTATTTTGCTCTCCTTTGTTCCTCTTTTAACCCTTAGCAAGCACTAGCTGAAAGAGACCTGAGATGACATGGCAGTGTTGCCCTCCATCTGTATATTAATGGATTATATCGGTAAATATATGCTTACATTTTTGTGTCCGTGGTAGCTGCAAGTGTTACAGTGGCGTCTGTTAAAAGACTGATGCCTCCATTGCGCCCTGGACAATTTTGTGAAGCTCCAGGCTAGCCTTTGCCTGTCCCACATAGGCCACACTCCCCTTTTCTCCAGATAGCTGCCAGTCCCAACCCCCTTTCTTTCTGCATCAGGGGGAGTTTGTCAGGCTGGTACTCGTGGAATGGGCGGCTGGACACACGTGCATGGCTTGAGTTGGGAGGGACTCGGGAGCAGAAGTCGGGACTCGAATCATGTGAGGGAATGTAGCAGTGTCGGTAGGGCTCAAATATATATATATATATATATATATATATATATATATATATATATATATATATATATATATATATATATATATATATATATGTATGTGTGTGTGTATGCGTGCGTGCGTACATACGTACATACATACATATTATACCCCTGGCTATATATACTGGGGTCATATACCCCTGGCTATATATACTGGGGACATATACCCCTGGCTATATATACTGGGGACATATACCCCTGGCTATATATACTGGGGACATATACCCCTGGCTATATATACTGGGGACATATACCCCTGCCTATATATACTGGGGACATATACCCCTGCCTATATATACTGGGGACATATACCCCTGCCTATATATACTGGGGACATATACCCCTGCCTACATATACTGGGCACATATACCCCCGACTACATATACCCCTGCCTACATATACTGGGCACATATACCTCTGGCTGCATATACTGAGGACATATACCCCTGCCTACATATACCCCTGGCTACCTGTTCTGGGGGCATCTCTACCCTGGCTACCTGTTCTGGCCACATCTATACCGCTGGCTACCTGTACTGGGCACATCTCTACCCCTAGCTACATCTCTACCCCTGGCTACCTGTTCTGGGGACATCTCTACCCCGGCTACCTGTTCTGGCCACATCTATACCGCTGGCTACCTGTACTGGGCACATCTCTACCCCTGGCTACATCTCTACCCCTGGCTACCTGTTCTGGGGACATCTCTAACCCTGGCTACATCTCTACCCCTGGCTACCTGTTCTGGGGACATCTCTACCCCTGGCCACCTGTTCTGGGGACACCTATTGACCTAGGGCTACCTATTTTTGGGGAACCACTGCTGTCAGATAAAGTGTATTTTGGGGAACTGCTGCCAGATTATGTGTACCGTATTTTTCGGACCATAAGACGCACTTTTTCTCCCCCAAAAGTAGGGGGAAAAACTCAGTGCGTCTTATGGTCCGAATAGTACTTTTAGGCTAGCACCCGGCATTGCCCCCTCCCATTAATAATGTTTGCGGTGTTCTCCTGCACTGGGAAATGTGTGAAAGAGGTGGCGGCAGAGAGATCCCATACTGCAGGGTGGGCGGGTAGCCTCCCATACTTTCATCTACCTCTAACATTTGTTCCGCCCTCCTGGCAGCTAAGTGGCTCCCCTGCAAAGCCTCCTATGTCATCCGGCACCAAAGCGGCTCACCACCAAGTCTCCCGGCACCTCCAACACGTGAGCACCCACCCCGCTAAGTTTACCGTCACCCCCAACACATGAGCGGCCCCTCGCTAAGTCCCCCGGCACCTCCAACACATGGGCGCCCACCCCGCTAAGTTTACCGTCACCCCCAACACATGAGCGGCCCCTCGCTAAGTCCCCCAGCACCTCCAACACATGGGCGCCCACCCCGCTAAGTTTACCGTCACCCCCAACACATGAGCGGCCCCTCGCTAAGTCCCCCGGCACCTCCAACACATGGGTGCCCACCCCGCTAAGTTTACCGTCACCCCCAACACATGAGCGGCCCCTCGCTAAGTCCCCCGGCACCTCCAACACATGGGCGCCCACCCCGCTAAGTTTACCGTCACCCCCAACACATGAGCGGCCCCTCGCTAAGTTTACCATCACCCCCGGCAGCTCTCGGAGTAAACTCTTATCGGACCTGGCTGTTCTTTGGTCCTCAGTCCGCTCTCGCTTGCATTCTCTCTTGCGCTTCCAATCCCGGCTGCTCACATCCCCGCTGGCGTCCTCTCTCTGCGTGACCCATCATGTGATCATCATGTGACCTATCATGTGGTCACGCTGAGAGAGGACGCCACCGGGGATGCGAGCAGCCGGGATTGGAAGCGCCAGACAGAATACAAGCAAGAGCGGACTAACACAGAAACAGCCGGATCAGATGAGAGTTTCCTCCGAGAGCTGACAGAGGTGACGGTAAACTTAGCGGGGGAGCTGCTTAGGTGCCGGGAGACTTAGCTGGGGGCCAGGCTGCTCAGGTGTTGGGGGGCGGGAGACTTAGCTGGGGGCTGGGCTGCTCAGGTGTTGTGGGTGTCAGGAGAGTTAGCGGGGTGCATCACAGGTGTCTGATTCACAAGAGACTTAGGTTGGAGCCGCTTAGCTGTCGGGGGTCACTTAGCTGGGGAGCTGCTTAGCTACCAGGGTCATGGATGCTTAGCGGGAGAGGGGACAAGTGTCAAAGGTAGATCAAAGTATGGGAGGCCACCCACCCTGCAGTTCATGATCTTCCTGCCTCCCTCAGGTGCCCCCTTTTTCACACAGATCACACTGCCAGGGCTGCAGGAGGCTTAGTGGGCCTGGGGGGAAGTTGGGGCTTCTTAAGCTGGTCAGTGCAGCTTAGACACAGCTAGGGGGAAGCTCCACAAGATGCCCCTGCAACATAGACGCACCAGGTTTAATTTATATTTTTTCCCTGGTTTTTGTCCCCCAAACCTAGGTGCGTCTTATGGTCAGGAGCGTCTCATGGTGCGAAAAATACGGTATGTTGTGGGAAATCACTGCTGCCAGATTACATCCATTTTTAGGGAACTACTGCCATATTATCTGTATTTTGGAAGAACCTCTGCCAGATTACGTGGATTTTTGGTGAAATACTGTAAGATAACATGTATTTTGGGGGAGGGGGGGGGGGACGGGACACTATGGCAGAGCTCAAACTTCTCCGGCAGAGTACATTTGAAATCGGCGCCGGTAGACTTGGGTGCAGGATCCAGCTGTTATATGGCTGATCCTGCTTCTGCACAAGTCCGGGACGATTTAATTACTATTCCACCTCCAGGCCGCCATGGATAGTGGGGGAATGAAATAATTCGGCTTCCAGCGATTGCTGGAGGCCAAATTATTATGTTATGTTCCTCTGACGGAGCCGACGTTACTCACTGAGCGCTGCAATAGGAATGATTCCTATTGTAGTCTATGGAGGCGCCGGCTGCGCCCAAATCTAGCAGCGCTGAAAAGCACTGCTCCGCCCCGGCAGACCTTTTACAGCACTACTAAAATCATGTATATTTGGCCCCACCCATGACCACACCCACATTCTGTTGCGTGTCCACACCCATTTTTTGGCACGCCGCAGGGAATTTTGTCAGTAAAAAAAAATCTTTTGTCAGTAAAAAAATAACGTGAGAGGTTGGGAACACTGCTTTATGTCTAGTACACACCATACAATTTTCTGTAAGATTCACCTGCCAGATAGATAATTTCCAACATCTATCTGCCTAGTAATTAACCTTCTTGGCGGTAACCCCGATCTGAGCTCGGGGTAAGCCGCCGCAGAAGATTTCGCAGGCCCTACTGGGCCGATTGCTTGCTGCGTGTTCGGGTTGATCGCCGCCGATGCGCCGCTACCCGCCGCGATACAGGGCCCTCCCCGGCATACACCTTGCCCAGCCTGGCCAATCGTCGCCAGGCTGCGCTATGGGGTGGATCAGGACTCCCTGTGACGTCACGACATCACTCCGTTCGTCGCCATGCCGACGGGGTGGGAAGCCCTGAAGGAAATCCCGTTTAGAACGGGATTTCCGGATGGGCTTGATCGCCGGCGGTGATCGGAGGGGTGGGTGGGAGGCCGCAGGGAGGGGGGGGAAATCATGTAGCTAGCGCTAGGCTAGCTACATGATAAAAAAAAAAAAAAAAGTTAGGCTTAAAAAAAACTCCCGCAGCCGCAGAACAATTGACCGCCAGGAGCAGAAGCATTGTTCTACTCAGCAGGAGATAACCAGAAGACAATGCACCAGAGATAATGGCCATCCTCTACCAGAGTACTTCGCAGAAAATAATCTAATTACTGAAAAACTTGCAGAAAATCTAACAGAAAATTGTATGGTATGTACTAGGCATAACATCACCAATTTTCATTTGATAAAATTAAATAGTTGATTGAGCAGCAAGATTTTTTTTTTTATTATTCAAAATTTTTTTTTATTAAGAGATAATAAAGTTGGTCATACAAAGTAGATAATCTGTGCCAGATCCTTTAGACAATGGTTTACATGTGTACAATACATACAGCTTCAATGTATATATGAAGAAACCATATACATCACATTGTACAATACAGGTAGAATCTAATATGATATATGTTTATTGTTAATTGAGTGAAAGATAGTATCACAGTGTGGGCTAGGGTTCTTTAAGATAATCTCTTGCTTGACTTTTACTTTACCCAATGGGCAGCCAGGCAGAGAGTATCCATCGTTTATGGGAATACTATGTATTCTAGTGGTACCAGTGGGCCAGAACGGACCCTCACTAGAACATTGATTTGAGTTCTGATTTTATACAACAGTCTAGCTTGTAGTGGTTATAGTCTGGGGCAATGTATTAAGTGTAGGTTACGTATGTACGGATCGGCTGGTACTGATAGTAAACTAACTTGTTAGGTTTTCATTGCAGAAACATGAATATAAACAACAACATGAACATAAACATAAACACAACAGATAGTTGCAGACCCAGGGTTTTTGAAAGAAAAGTATACCAAGGGAACGGTCTAATTTGGCACTCTATTCTGTTATTCTAGAAGATTTTATACATTATGTTATCTAGGTAGGGGAAACTCAGGTATTATTCATTGTGTTGGTCAGTCCAACTTAGAGGAATATTGAAATTGGAGTAGTCAATTGCTAGTCTAGTTCTTATTTTTTGTTCTAAAAAGATATTGTTTTTCGTATGTGAAAGGAGCAGATAGGGTGAAATTTTTTCTTGGGATTTCCAATTACTTGTTATTAGATGAAGTGCAGTCAGTATTAGGTGGATGATCGGGGGGCGTATTTTTGAGGGAATCGGCTCTTCCTGTATGAAAAGAAGGGCGAAGTCCGGTTTGAGAATGAAATCTGGTTTATAAATTTTACGAATATATTTTTCTACGTGGTGCCAAAGATGAGCTACAAGTGGACATTGCCAGAACATGTGTAGGTATGTACCTGTAGAGGAGTTGCATTTCCAACAGATTGGGGAGTTAGTAGCAGAGAATGTGGCTAATTGTCTAGGGGTTATGTACCATTTAAATAGTATTTTCTTTGCCATTTCCCAATGTGAGTTACAACGGGAGATTTTTGATACTAGGGTGTTAGCTGTTATTAATTTGGCAGCCGAAATTTCGCTATTGAGGTCTAATGACCACACTGTAGCATACCTGTTAAGGGGGGAGATGGCTCCTGTTGTGAGATGTTTATACCAGACAGAGATGCTGCCTTTGAAGTGGCCTGCATAATTCAGCATGTTCAAGATGGAAGGGTGGATTTTCGGGGAGGAGATTTTGTCCTTTTTGATTGCATGGAGGAGTCTGTGGTATGTAAATGTTTGGGATAGTGGAAGATTGTATTGTGTTTGTAGGTCTGAGAAAGGCTTGGGCTGTGAATCTTTGAAAAGATCTTGTAATGATATAATACCCGAGTTTATCCAAGGTCGTAGGCTGATATTAGTGATATAATGTTCAAGGGCTTCGAGGGTAACCGGTAGAGTGGTAGATTCATTGGATGGAGGTGGGTGTTTGGTAAAATATTCCCAGGATCTTAAAGAGGCCTGTATAGATGGGTAAGGGGACTGAGGAGGTTTTGCACCTATATATATACTGGTTAGTATAGCTCTTGGATTTGACCCTAAAAGGATCGCGTCAAGTTTGACCCATGGTTTTTGTGAGTGAGTATTCCACCATTGTTTTGTCAGTTCTAAATTAGCTGCATGATAATATCTTTCGATATCGGGCAGACCCATGCCCCCGCGGTGTTTTGGGAGAGTCATTACTTGAAAGGAAGTTCTGATCTTTTTCCCTTGCCATATAAAGGCATTTACAGCTTTTCTCATTTCTATAAACCAAGATTTGGGAATTGGAATCTGTAAAGTGCGTAGTATATATAAAATTTTGGGTAGTAGGAATAGTTTAAAGGCAGCGATGCGGCCTGACCAAG
Source organism: Hyperolius riggenbachi (assembly GCF_040937935.1). Taxonomy (NCBI): domain Eukaryota; kingdom Metazoa; phylum Chordata; class Amphibia; order Anura; family Hyperoliidae; genus Hyperolius; species Hyperolius riggenbachi. The sequence continues at coordinate 146,285,712 of NC_090654.1, forward strand.
ACATCCAGAATTTTGACATTGAGGTGCATTCCTCTTTAATTTCTGTTAATAGTGGACTGAAATTGAGTCTAAATAATTCAGATGAGTTATGGGAAAGCTTAATACCTAGGTAAGATACTGCCCCGTCTGCCCAAGAGAACGCAAACATCCTTTTAAGTTGAGATATCGTTTCAGCGGGCAAATTCAGGGGAAGTACGTATGATTTATTGTGGTTCAGTTTATAGAGGGAAACTTTGGAGAAGGAGTTCAGATCCTCTAAGAGGTGTGGAATTGACAGTGTAGGGTTTGATATGAGTAAAGCAACATCATCAGCAAACATGCTAATCAAGTGGTGGGTATTATTAATCTGGATGCCTGAAATTAAGGGATTCGATCTAATTTTTTGTGCGATGGTTTCCATGATTAGGACAAAAATAATAGGGGAAAGTGGGCATCCCTGTCGTGTACCGTTGGTAATGGGAAAGGATTTGGAAATAAAACCAGCCGCGTTCACTCGGGCAGACGGAGCAGCATATAGGGCCATAATGGCTGATAATATTGTACCTGAGAATCCAAATTTGGTCAATGTGGCTTTAAGAAACTGCCAGTGAACTCTGTCGAATGCCTTCTCCGCATCCAAAGTTAGGAGCAGAGAAGGCATCCGACAGAGCTGTGCGTACTTCAGTACCGTAGCCACTCGTCTGGTAGCGTCCAGCGCTTGGCGACCAGGAGTGAAGCCTACCTGGTCTTGATCCAACAGAATGGGTGTATATTTCATCAGCCTGTTAGCCAACAACTTTGCGTACACTTTTGTGTCTGAATTTAATAATGAGATTGGCCTGTAATTAGACGTTAATGTTTGATCTTTTCCAGGTTTGGGAATGACCGTGATAATGGCCTGTAGGTGTTCTTCTGGGATTGCACCTGAGCTAGCATATTTGTTGAATAGGTCTGTGAGTAGAGGTGCGATGCTTGGGTTGACAGCTAAGTAGAATTCATTGCTGAATCCATCAGGACCTGGTGTTTTGTTATGCTTAAGTGATTTGATTGTTGAGATGATTTCTTCTGTTTGGAATGGAGAATTGAGGTACTCCAGTTGTGAAGGGGTAAGAGAAGGTAAATTAATGGCGTTTAAGAATTCCGAAATAGATTCTTCAGTGGGTTGGTGAGTAGATTTGTCAGATTGCAGATTGTAAAGAGTAGCGTAATAGTCACAAAATGCATCTGCAATTAGTTTGGGGTTGGCTATTTGTTTGTTAGAGATGGGGTGTCTGACTGAGTGTATTTTTGATCTAACCTGTTTTGATTTTATAATTCTAGCTAGATATGATCCTGTCTTATTGCTTAGAGAATAGGTATCTAGGTTTAATTTCTGTCTTAGATATTCATATTTAGATTGTAGAATAGTGTTTAGTTCTTGTCTCAGGTTAAATAATTGCCTTTCGTTCTCTATGGTGGGGGATCGTTTATGTTGTTTTTCCTGTTCTTGAATTTGTTTTAGCAGTGAATTATATTTCTCTGTCCGTTTTCTTTTTTCAAAGGCTCCTTTTCTTATTAGTATACCTCTGGTATAAGCTTTTAGTGCTGCCCAGATCACATCCACACCCATATCCGGAGTACGGTTCAGTTGTATGAATGAGTTAATCTCAGATTTTAAATTGTCAGCAAAGTTGTTGTCTAGCAATAGAGAGGTATTTAATCTCCAAAGAGGGGGTTTCGTATTTGACAGGTTACCGTCTAATATTATATGGATTGGGGCATGGTCCGACCATGTCTTAGTATCAATAAGGGCATCTGAAACTTTTTGCAATAGCATTTTGTCAGTTACAAATAGGTCGATTCTAGAGTACGTTTTATGTACTGGGGAGAAAAAGGTAAAGTCTTTGGCTGAGGGATTGAGAATGCGCCAAGGATCGAATAAATCGTGCCACTGTAGTTGTTTATCCATGGTAGCTATATGGTGGCGAGCTTTAGAAGTTGTATCAGTAGGTGAGGGGCAGGCATTAAAGTCGCCTCCTATCAATAACTGACCCTTCTGAACTGATTTAGCCTTTGCAAAGAGTTTTTGGTGGAAGGTTTTTTGAGCATTGTTTGGGCCATATACGACGACCAATGTCATTAATTGGTCGTTGATATAACCAATGAAGATCAAGAATCTGCCATTAATATCTCTGATGATCTCAAGGGTATCAACTTTAAGGTCCTTGTGGAATGCCATCATGACACCTCGTTTTTTCTTTGAAAAGGTACTATGGAGAATCATTGGGTATTGTTTATTTACACATAAATGTGTATCTTTCTCTACCAAATGAGTCTCTTGTGCAAAAATAATTTGGGAGTTATGCTGTTTGATCTCATTCCACAAGAGGTATCTTTTGTATGGTGAGTTTAACCCACGAACATTAATAGATGTAATCTTTAGAGACATATTAGTGACTAGTCAGCGCGTACATTGCTATATAAAACCTCAGGTGAACAATAGGTGCCATAACGCTATACTGCTCCCTTTTGCAACAAAGGGGGATTAAGTATACGATGGGAGAACCCTTGGTTAGTTCAATTTGTGTTAGGTCTGCAAACCTTAGGTACAGGAAACATTTTTTAATGCTTAGCAAAAAACTGTTTAACATAAAACCATATAACTTGTATTCAACTCTGGAAACACAAAAAGAAGCTTTGAGAGCAAGCTTGGTTTGCTCTCCTTGTACAAGCATAGCACTAGTAACAACTATTAGTGCAAGATGCCGAGTCGGAAATAGAACAAATTGTTCCTTGTTCTACACACTGGGGGAAGAACAGGTAAGTACCTGTGGGAGTGTCAGTTGTAGATGTGGACACTGCCGAAAAAATATTGAAGTTAGGCCCAATAAATGCATGCCCCGGCTTATGATGTTGCGGGGCGCCAGTCTTGGTTTATCTTTGAGGAGGGGACATTTCTTAAAGAAGTGTTGGGATCTTCCTGGATATTTATTTTCAGGGCTTTCAATAGGCTGCGGCCTGCTGCAATGGAGGGGATGATATGCTGTTGCCCTTGGAAAGTAAAGATGATCTTTGTGGGGAAGCCCCATTTATATGGCACGTTTGCTGATCTTAAAGCTGAGGTGATTGGCTGAAGAATCTTCCTAAGTTGTAGTGTCTGTTGGGATAGGTCAGCAAACACTTTGATTTTCTCAAAGGGGTCAGGGAGCGTACTGTTCTTACGTATTGAGAAGAGTAGGTTATCTTTAACATGATAACAAAGGTATCTCACGATCACGTCTCTGGGCACATGCGCTGGGAGGTAAGTTGGTTTGGGCAGGCGATGGGCCCTGTCTATTATGAGTTCCGTATCACTGACATTGGGTAAGGCAGCTTTAGTAATTTGCTGGATGTAAGATCTCAGTTCGTTGGTGGGAACATTCTCTGGGATGCCCCTAAACTTGATGTTATTTCTTCTTGATCTGTCCTCTAGGTCTGCTGATTTGGACTTGAGCCATTTAATGTCAGTGGTCTGTGCTTCAGAGACGTCCACCATGACGTTGTGCTCTTTTATGATCTCTGTGATTTTGTTCTCTATCCCATCTACTCTGTCGCCTAGATCAGTTATATCGTTCTGTAGGGATGTGGATAAGTTGGCAAAGTCTGATAGCAGGGAGGTTCTAAATGAGAATAGAATCTCTTTAATAAAGGCCTGCGATGCAGCTTGATCTGTGGCTGGGAAGTCTGCAAAGATGGCCGCTGCTTGTGTGATGCTGGGAGGGTCTTTATCTCTTACCGTGCTCTCTGCATCTTTTCCTTCCACCCGAAGTTTGGATCTCGCCGGGCTTTTGAAGGGAGAGGATTCGGGTGAGATTAGCGGCTGGACGTCCTCTAGGTCCTGTTGAGCGCTGGTGATGTTTGTCTGCTTTGCGCTGGGTGGTTCAGCGTGTCGGGCGCCATCTTGGGTTCTCCGGGCAGGCTTTGCTCCGAAGTAATCCGTGAGCTTGTGCGGTTTCAGAGTACCGAGTTTGCGCTTTTTAGTGCTGTCCTGCTCAGTCTCCATCTCCTCTTGTGTGCTGTGAGTGTCGGGAGCGGAATGCGCCATGATTTGTGCCGGGTTAGATTCGCCGGAGCGGGAGCTGCTCTATCTGGCGTCCGTCTTGCCTGACGTCGCGGCCACGCCCCCGATTGAGCAGCAAGATTAACACGGGCCCACCTCTCTACGAATCTGCTTTTAATTGTAGCTCAACATATATCGACATTTTTAGCATTTTGAAGATAGAGGACAGTAATTAAAATGAATTACCATGAACCCCTGACAACCCTCATTAGCCGGAGCCCATTAGACACCCCATTACCTTTCACCCGGGCAGATTTAGTCTCAAACTTAGTAAGCATCTCGCATCCAGTCTTCACACGTCAGCCTGAACCTTCCGGAAATGCCGCGTTGGATGTGCCTACGGAATAAGCCAAGCGCATGCGCAAATCGCTTTACAGTCAAAGCGGAAATTGAAGCATTTGACGTAACAGCCTAGCCCACTGATTTATAACTGAATACATATCTATGCAAAGCTCTATGAGAGCGGAAGTGAAAGGGCAGTTACTGACGGAACGGAACTGCTTTGTAACCAAGAATTTCCCATTGAGCTCTCCGAGGCGGAAGCGTATAGTTTAGAAAGAATGATAAGCTTTACAGTCAAACCAGAAATTGAATCACATGACGTCACAACCTATACCACTGATCTCACTCATATAAAGCTTAATAACTGAATAAACATCTATTATATGAATTTATATATATACGTGCACCGGTTTGTAAGGGCGGAAGTAAAGGGGCGACTACTGGCGGAACTTCTCTATCACCAAAAATTTCCGGTTGGGCTCTCCGGGGCGGAAGCGAATAGGTTGGAAATAATGGCGGCAGGGAAACAGTGGCCGGGTATTTGTGCGATATTTCTGATGATAGGTGAGGAGGCTCTATGTGACTGTGAGTGTGTGTCCGCTGAGCTTACGGAGCTGGATCATGGGACCAGCATTGTCCCTTGTGATTAGAGACCTGTATACTATCGTATGACCTAAGGCATTTTTTCTTATTTATATTTATAGTAGATGAAAAATGTATGTGTAGTATTATCACTCATTAACCTACAATCGCAGTTGAAACGAGTGTTCTTAATATGTTATTATTATCTTGCATATTATTTGAGAATTTCACTTTGGCATATACAAATTTAATGAGTAGAATATTTTCTTAAAATAGGCTGACTGATGTCGCCTGTTGAGGCCTTCCAGCGGCAATGCTGGGCCGATGAAGTACAGATGCCGAGTCAGATGGATGCATTATTATTGATTTTTAAAACGGTACAATACTTAACAGTACAAGACAGTGGTGCATATTACACCTTATGGCGCAAACAAATCAATTACAGATATTTATATGATAGTGGAAGATATGCATGCATATTGCACAGCATTCTGAGACAAAATGAGAAAGAAAGCCCTGGCCAACAGTCTAATGCTGGGCATACACTGGGCACAAGGCTCGATTGATAATCCTCCCCAGCAGCTGTGTATGCCCAGCATAATGCCAGGCATACACGGCTGCGATTATGCGCTGGATCGAGCCGCTGGCTCGATTCCGGCGCGGATCGATCCCCGCGGGCGGCTGCTAATCTATTGTTCTCCCCGCTGGTATCGAGCAAAGTATCGATCCGTCGGGGTATCGGACACGTTGGATATTATCAATCGAGCCATAAGGCTCGATTGATAATCCTCCTCAGCAGCCGTGTATGCCCAGCATAATGCCAGGTTCACACAATCTGCCAGATCGATTATTTACAACATTTCTGATCTGGTTTCTGATCAGTGTTCCATAAAAGTGAATGGAACCTCGATCGTAAATCAGATCGGACATGATGGAAATAATTGATCTGGCAGTTAATCTGCCAGAAAATCTCATTGTGTGTACCAGGCATAATGCCTTGCCGTGCTAGACAGGTTGAATTGATTTCCGACAGGTCTGATCTTATTTCTGATTGTTTTTCTAATGAAATTTCCAATCGCTTCAATATAAAACTGATCAGAAAAATCAGATCAGACCTGTTGGAAATAATTGATTTGACCCATCTATCTGACAGGAAATTGCAGACCAGGTATAAAGGGTTAGGCAAAGGGAAGCTGTGTATGAGATGGTAAAATGGTGGTCAGTTGCCAAGGTGTCCTGAGAGAGAGTATGCTTGCCTGATGGGGGAGTTCTTAGGTTGCGCCTAAAAAGTTAGTGACAGATGTGCAGAGGGAGGGTGTTCCAGAGGAAGGGAGAGGAGAACGTGTTTCTGTTGCCATGTGGGGGGGATGGGGGGCTGGCAGGCAGGGCAAGTGGCGTGTACTAAAAGCAATTAACTGTCGCTCCGCTAAGTTGATCAGCTGCGCGGATCTCTGTCCAAGCGGTGGAGCTTCTTGGGGGCGTCTGTACACATGCTGGATTATCGGCCGAGACGGTCGTTATCACCCGCCTCAGCCGACTGTAATCATATGTGTGTATGGGCCTTAATGTGTGTTTTGTGGGAAATTATGTCAGATTATGTGTGTTTTGAGGGAAACCATGTCAATTTATGTGTACAGTGGGTTGCAAAAGTATTTGGCCCCCTTGAAGTTTTCCACATTTTGTCATATTACTGCCACAAACATGAATCAATTTTATTGGAATTCCACATCAAAGACTAACATAAAGCGGTGTACACATGAGAAGTGGAACGAAAATCATACATGATTCCTAACATTTTTTACAAATAAATAACTGCAAAGTGGTGTGTGCATAATTATTCGGCCCCCTTTGATCTGAGTGCAGTCAGTTGCCTATAGACATTGCCTGATGAGTGCTAATGATTAAATAGAGTGCACCTGTGTGTAATCTAATGTCAGTACAAATACAGCTGCTCTGTGAGGGCCTCAGAGGTTGTGTAAGAGAATGCAGCAACAACACCGTGAAGTCCAAAGAACACACAAGACAGGTCAGGGATCAAGTTATTGAGAAATTTAAAGCAGGCTTAGGCTACAAAAAGATTTCCAAAGCCTTGAACATCCCACGGAGCACTGTTCAAGCGATCATTTAGAAATGGAAGGAGTATGGCACAACTGTAAACCTACCAAGACAAGGCCATCCACCTAAACTCACAGGCCGAGCAAGGAGAACACTGATCAGAAATGCAGTCAAGAGGCCCATGGTGACTCAGGAACGAGCTGCAGAGATCTACAGCTCAGGTGGGAGACTCTGTCCATAGGACAACTATTAGTCATGCGCTGTACAAAGTTGGCCTTTATGGAAGAGTGGCAAGAAGAAAGGCATTGTTAACAGAAAGCATAAGAAGTCCCATTTGCAGTTTGCCACAAGCCATGTGGTGGACACAGCAACCATGTGGAAGAAGGTGCTCTGGTCAGATGAGACCAAAATGGAACTTTTTGGCCAAAATGCAAAACGCTATGTGTGGCGGAAAACTATCACTGCACATCACTCTGAACACTCCATCCCCACTGTCAAATATGGTGGTGGCAGCATCATGCTCGGGGGGTGCATCTCTTCAGCAGGGACAGGGAAGCTGGCCAGAGTTGATGGGAAGATGGATGGAGCCAAATACAGGGCAAACTTGGGAAAAAAACCTCTTGGAGACTGCAAAAGACTTGAGACTGGGGCGGAGGTTCACCTTCCAGCAGGACAATGACCCTAAACATAAAGCCAGGGCAACAATGGAATGGTTTAAAAAAAACATATCTATGTGTTAGAATGGCCCAGTCAAAGTCCAGATCTAAATCCAATCGAGAATCTATGGCAAGATCTGAAAACTGCTGTTCACAAACGCTGTCCATCTAATCTGACTGAGCTGGAGCTGTTTTGCAAAGAAGAATGGGCAAGGATTTCAGTCTCTAGATGTGCAAAGCTAGTAGAGACATACCCTAAAAGACTGGCAGCTGTAATTGCAGCAAAAGGTGGTTCTACAAAGTATTGACTCAGGGGACCGAATAATTACGCACACCCCACTTTGCAGTTATCTATTTGTAAAAAATGTTTGGAATGATATATGATTTTCGATCCACTTCTCACATGTACACCCCTTTGTATTGGTCTTTCACGTGGAATTCCAATAAAATTGATGCATGTTTGTGGCAGTAATGTGAGAAAATGTGGAAAACTTCAAGGAGGCCGAATACTTTTGCAACCCACTGTATTTTGGAGGGAAATCCGAAATGCTGCCAGATTGTGTATTTCGGCGGGAAATGCTGCTAGATTATGTATATTTTGTGGAGAAATTCTGCCAAATTACCGTATTTTTTGTACCATAAGATGCACTTTTTCTTCTCCAAATGCGGGAGGGGGGGGGGGGGACTCGTCTTAAGCCAGGTACACACAATGCAATTTTCAGACAGTTTTACTGTCAGATTGATTATTTCCAGCAGGTCCGATCGTTTTTCCAAACATTTTCCGTTAACTTCTATTGAAAAACAATCGAAAATCAGATAGAACCTGTTGGAAATAGTCGATCTGACATTAAAAACGTCAGAAAATTGTATTGTGTGTACCTAGCATTATGGTCCGGATGTGTGCCAGGACCATGTGCAACTACAAGCAGAGCGTCGTAAATTGCAGCCATGGTAGTTTCTCTCCTCCCCCCTCCCTTCTCTCACTCCTGCCTTTCCCCATCTTTCACACCTGCCTCCCCCAACCTACCCCTATTGACTCTCCCTACTTTGGCTCCCTGACATTGGGACTCAGCTCGACTCAGGTTCAGGCTCACTGACGTCCTGTGCACTCAGCCTAGTTGCAGCCCAGCAGTGCTCCAGCTTCAGGCATAGCAAATCAGTAGAGTGGAGCTCTATCTCAAGCATTGCCATGATTCCCCGCTGTCTCGAGCTCCAGCCTGGCTCCTTATACTAGTGAAACAACTCAACGCTGCACACCACGTGGAGCTCCAACTCTCAATCCGACACCTCTCTCCCACACACGTCCACATAGAGTAGACCAGCGCTGCGAGCACTGACGCTAGAGTCAAGGGGCTTTTCAGCAGAGGATCGCTGCTGGCGGCGTTACTACAGATCACAGCACGGAGGGACGGTTCGTATACACACAGAGTGGTAAGAGTGACAGGGCTGTTAATTCACCCGTCACCCGCTTATTTTTTTCACCAACCTCCTTACTCATAGAGCCTTTACTAGGCTACTAAATGCCCTTTAAGGCCTTGTTCACATCTAAAATTTAAATCGCAAATGCAAGAGGTTTTTTTTGTGCACAATTTTTTTATTTTTTTTTTAAAAGCACTTTTCTAAGCGCTTTTTCAAAGCAATTTTTTTTTTATTCACTCCCAGACGCAAGTCAGGAAGTGAACTCTTTGACCCGGAAACAAATACATACCATGTATTTATTCTTAAAACCGCAAATGCAATCATTGCACAAAGCGATTTGTGAGTGTTTTGCATTTTTCCTATACCTTCCATTTAGGCAAAATTGCACAAGCATTTTGAGGGCAATTTTGAAAATCACCTGCGCTTGAAAAAAATGCCAAACGTCCTAAATGTGAATGAGTTCTAAAGGTAGAACACTGCATGCTATAAAAACAGATCTGCTAAATGCTCTAAGCATGTCTGCACTAGAATGCCATGGTGACTGACTGCTGATTAACCCTCCTGGCGGTATAAAAAAATACGCCAGGAGGCAGCGCGGCAGTTTTTTTTTAATTTTTTTTTTTCTATATCATGTAGCGAGCCCAGGGCTCGCTACATGATAGCCGCTGCTCAGCGGCATCCCCCCGCCCTCTTCGAGCGCCTTCGGCGATCTCCGATCAGGAAATCCCGTTCAAAGAACGGGATTTCCTGGAGGGCTTCCCCCGTCGCCATGGCGACGGGGCGGAATGACGTCACCGACGTCACTGACGTCGGGTCGTCATTGGGAGTCCCGGGCCACCCCTCGGCGCTGCCTGGCACTGATTGGCCAGGCAGCGCACGGGGTCTGGGGGGGGGGGGCCGCGCGCCGCACCGTATAGCGGCGATCGGGCGCACGGCGGCGGCGATCAGGGTGCTGGCGCAGCTAGCAAAGTGCTAGCTGCGTCCAGCAAAAAAAAAATTAAACAAATCGGCCCAGCAGGGCCTGAGCGGCACCCTCCGGCGGCTTACCCCGAACTACGTTCGGGGTTACCGCCAAGAAGGTTAAGGCCCAGTGCACACTAAAACCGCTAGCAGATCTGCAAAACGCTTGAGGTTTTTGAAGCAGATTTTCAGAGCGATTCTAGGCATGTTTAGAGAGGTTTTCTAAACATGCCTAGCGTTTTCTGGAGCGTTTTTGTTTAGCAGATTACAAATATTGTTACAGTGAAACTGTTACTGAACAGCTAATGTAACAAAAACGCCAACAGCTCTGATCTAGCGTTTTTCAGAGCAGTTTGAGCTTTTCCTATACTTTACATTGAGGCAGAAACACATCTGCAAACCGCAAAAGTGCTGCAGGACCCACATTTGCTAACAACCTCAAACCGCTGGTGTGCACCATCCCATTGAAATACATTAGCCAAGCGTTTTCACAGGTCGAAGCGGTTTGCGGAACGCTTCAAAAACCGCTCAGTGTGCACCAGGCCTCACACCATAAATGTCAGTATGCATAGTAATTGTATAAGGGAAGGGAAATGTATCTTTATTAACCACTTCTCTACCACAGGGTTTTTCACCTAAAAACCACAGCAATTTTCACATTTAAGGGAGGCAAGGGTTAATGGGCTTAATGGGGGTATAATTTATTTTAAAAAAAACCTCACTGATGCTGATCAGTCACTAATGCTGTGCTAGTTATCTGAGATCCTCTCATGAGTGATCTCAGTAACTGTAACAGCATAGAGACTGATGCAATGTTTACACACATTATGCATGAATGAGCACCGTCATTGGCTTTGTGAACACATGTTCACATCAGCCAATCACGGACCAGCAGGTGCACGACGCGTATGCACATCGCGCACAGCAGCAAAATAAACAGGAGTTGCCTATCTACGCCCCTGTGACTCAGGTGAAGTTTAAAGGGGCGTAGATAAGCGTGGCAGAGGTTGTTAAGTGGTTAAAGCCAACTATAAAAAAAAATTAAAAAAACAATTAAAGCAAGGCAGGCCGCAACCAAACCTATATAGGCCCCCAGTATATAATGAATATACAGCAATACAAGTACATGAATTTAAATCTATTATGCAGTCCTCCCCTGATGTATCGCGGTTGAATTCGACAGTGTTAAATCATAATGGTAAACAAAATGAATTTATAATAAGATTAACACTGAACCACGCATAAATCAGGAGTAAGACTGCACACCTGCAATGGCAGGCCTCGCTGTTGAATCCTCACAAAAAAAGCCATTCAATATAAAGTGCAAATATTGTGTACCTTCAATATGTAGAACAATAATGTGCATAACAAACAAGCAATAAGGTGCGTGTATAACAATAATTATAAAGAACAAGCAGTGTGCTATAAAAAAAACTCATCAAAAGTATTTAAAGTTTCAAAGCGTATATAATACTGAGAAAATTCACAGATGGTGAGTAAGTATTGGGTAAATGTAAGTGAGAAAGGTAGCAAGGTGGAGTAGAGGCAAAAGGGAGATAAGGCAAAGGGGAGGTCCCTTGCAGCTTCGGCGGAACTAGTCGGACGGGCGCAGGAGCCCCCATGCAGCCGTCCCCAAGCCTTTATACTACTTTATTTAGGTGAGCCCCGCCAGCGCTTCTTTCCCTTTTGCCTCTACTCCACCTTGCTACCTTTCTCACTTACATTTACTAATTTACTCATTACTTACTCACCATCTGTGAATTTTCTCGGTCTTCTATACACTTTGAAACTTTAAATACTTTTGATGAGTTTTTTTTTTTTTTTAGCAGAATGCTTGTTCTTTATAATTATTGTTATACATGCACCTTATTGCCTGTTTGTTATGCACATTATTGTTCTATATATTGAAGGTACACAGTACTTGCACTTTATATTTGTCATGGAACATCCGTGAGAAACGCAGGTGAATCGGGAAGATTTTAGGCTTCTTGCACACCAAGACGTTGCGTTAGGTGCCACGTTAAGGTCGCATAACGTGCACCTAACACAACGTATGGTGCTGCAAGAGAGGACAGTAGAGTGAGCCGCGTTAGGCGGCTCTATCCCTATAAGGCAGAGTTTCTCAAACCGGTCCTCGTGACTCCCCAACTGTGCATGTTTTGCAGGCAGCCTCACCTATGCACAGGTGGGGTAATTAGTGTCTCTGTTACATAGAATCTGCATAGCTGAGACACTAATTACCCCACCTGTGCATTGGTGAGGTTGCCTGCAAAACATGCACAGTTGGGGAGTCACAAGGACAGGTTTGAGAAACACTGCTATAAGGTCTCCCAGAGTAGCGCTGATTGGCCGGCGGTACCACGTGATGCGGAGCGAGACACTCCGCATCACGTGGTCCCGCCGGCCAATCAGCGGCCGCCAGTGCAGTGAATATTAAGTAGCCATGTGCGCGGCTACTGTAGCTGGCTCTCCCCGCCTCCTCTCCGCCCCCCACTGAGCATGTGCAGTCTAACGCGGCTATAGCCGCTCTAACCCCGTAGCATGCTGCACTTTCCGGACAACGTGCAGCGATACATGTAACGCAACGTGGGCTGTGTGAACAGCCCACTTGTGTTACATTGCTGTGCGTTGGGGGAGCGTTACAGGCGCACTAACGTGCGCCTGTAACGTCCCTGTGTGGAAGCAGCCTTAGTGAAGTATGTCTGTTGACCAGTGAAGTTAATGTTTGTGTAAATTAACTTCATCAAAAGAGTCCCTTCCCTGGCCAGTGACACAGAGGTGTGAAACCCTAGCCAGAAGCCTGGTGTAGTACATCAAAGGTTGTTTTAGCTGGTCAAGCTTAGATGATAATTAACACACCAAGAGGGTGGCTTTCATCCAGGGGAACCGAAAGGATCTAGCTCCACAGGGGTCCACTGACGAACTCAGACACATTTGCACCGCTGGGGAACAGATTTAAATACATGTGGTTTATGATTTCGGTCTTTTAAATGAAAAGCGTTTAGAGCACAGCTATGAAATTCATATACCGTATATACTCGCGTATAAGCCAAATTTTTGAGACCAAAAAAGTGGTCCAAAAGTTGGGGCTCGGCTTATACTCTAGTCACAATTGGTTGGTGATCCCCCCTCCACCTTGCGAGTGTGTCCGTCACCACAACAAGGTAGCAGAGCCGGCTGCATGTCCCCTTCAGTCTCCAAACATTTATAGCGTGCTCTCTACTGTGCAAATGGCTGTGTGCCGATCCTCCTCCCCACCCCCGCCAGACCGAAGAACAATCTTCTCCAAAGTCCTGGCCACGTGCGGCCCGCAGTGTTGGACATACCTTACGCACGAGTCCAACATTGTCCGTCCTCGATCGCCGTCTGCCGGCTCTTGTGCTCGTCAAAACTCCGGGTTCCTGTATGTCACATGACATACAGGAAGTATTCCGTGCATTAGAGCCTGCAGGAGGCGAAGTGGATAGACTGGCATTGCTGGACTTATGGTGGAAGGTATGTCCAGAACTGATAGAGCTTGGGGTAAAGAGGAGGCACCGAGAGGCAGAGTGGGCACAGAGACAGAGCAGGCACAGAGAGAGACACAGAGGGGACACAAAGAGAGAAACAGAGCAGGCACAGAGAAACAAAGGGGGCAAGAGAGAGACCCAGAGGAGGCATAAAGAGGCAAAGGGGGCACAAAAAGAGACGGGGAACAAAGCTTGATTTGAAGGAAATCGTGAATTGAAATCGCAATTTCAGACAGAAATCGCTCAATTCCATTTTTTCCTAAAATCGTTCAGGCCTAACACTCGGCAGTGGAGAAACCAGAGGGTTAGTGCCATACAGCTCTGGTCTGGCGGGGTGAGTCGGCTGGCAAAGTGGCACACAGCCATCTAATGGCTTCTAATTAGCTACAACCACACAGGTAATATACAGAGTAGAGAGCACTCTGTATATGCGGGTGGTGGGTCTTCCTTGTTCTCTGGTCTGTGGGGGAGGGGGAATGTAATGGCCACATGCACAGTAGAGAGTACTCTGTACATTCCAGGGCTCTGCCTTACATTATTCTCTGGTCTGGTGGGGAGGGGGAATCGGGACACGGCCATATTAAAGAGTTCCTGAACTCTTGCACAGGTGGGGGGATTGCACACAGTCACTGTGCACATGTGGTGTTTATTCCCCTGCAGAGTACCTGCACATCACTCTTACATGTACCCACGGTCACATTGCCTAGGGCCTGATAGATGTTCTTTGTTCCATTCTGTACCTTTTACAAGTACTCTTACCAAGGACTAGTTTTAGTCTATGACTAAAGGGAATACATATGGCAGTCTCCATATCCTTCTCACTTCAGTTGTCTTTTAAAATTCCTAAGCGTTGGCAGTTAAGAGACGAATTTCATGTTACATACTTTCAATCAACAAGATTGTAATATGCAAATTAGAGGAGTCAGAGTCGGTGGAATCCTAAACTGAGGAGTCGAAGTCGGTGGATTTTTGTACCGACTCCACAGCCCTGCTCATGCAAGATGTCATATTAATCAGTGTTTTCTGACAATTATGAATCTGCTATCCACCTAAATATGACATGTATCGTTTGACTTAGTGTTTTACAATGTAAGCTCAAAATCCTCCTAGGAGGAGGTGGCCTGTCATTGGTGGGTAATTCAGAGGGGGCAGGCGTTGGCACACCCCCAAACCAGCTTCATCAAAAGCACATTGCCAGCAGGCGGACTTCAGTCCTCCATCTTAACATCATCTGGATTACAACTAGACCTGCTGCTGGGCAGAGGACCACCCAGCAGCCATCTTGGAACTGTAACATCTGCTTGGATTACAAAATATGCTTAAAGGATACCCAAACTGAAATGTGACATAATGAGATAGACATGTGTATGTAGAGTGCCTAGCACACAAATAACTATGCTGTGTTCCTTTTTTTCTTTCTCTGTCTGAAAGAGTTAAATATCAGGTATGTAAGTGGCTGACTCAGACAGGAAGTGACTACAGTGTGACCCTCACTGATAAGAAATTCCAACTATAAAACACTTTCCTAGCAGGAAATGGCTTTTGAGAGCAAGAAAGAGATAAAAATGGGAATTTCTTATTAGTGAGGGTCACACTGTAGTCACTTCCTGTCTGAGTCAGGACTGAGTCAGCCACTTACATACCTGATATTTAACTCTTTCAGACAGAGAAAGAAAAAAAGGAACACAGCATAGTTATTTGTGTGCTAGGCACTCTACATACACATGTCTATCTCATTATGTCACATTTCAGTTCGGGTATCCTTTAAAGGCCTATGATTCTGAAACCAAGGACTTTGCATTTCTTTTCCCAGAAGGACATATTTCCACGAACTTAAAGCAGTACAATCAACCATACTATGCCAGGGAAAAAAAAACACATATATAAGTAGATAAATACTTGAGCTACTTGCATAATACATGTATTATACTGTCCACGTTTTGATTTCAGTGAATGTTATATAGTAAATGACGAGAACTCTGTTCCGGTCATCCTGGTCTCTGTTGCCCACGGTTAAGGCTAATTCGTGATGTCATTTCTGCCCTTTATTTTTTTTCTTGTCTCTTTCAATCGCTGAGTCACCTCAGCCTTGCTTGTAAACACAAGTGAGTAGGGGATTAGGTTTCAGATAAGCAGCTGGCAGGGAAATAAAGGGAAGAGGAGGAATAGATTATAGATAAAAAGAACCCCCAGCATGCAATTCTTTGGCACCGACTAGTGTTCCTTAAGTATGTGATAACTCCAAATCATAACAGCAGAAAAAGTTTTGAAAGTTTTGAATGCAGGAATAGCATCTTTATCACTTAATACACTCAGACCCGTTGCTGTTGAATTTTGATTTTTATGGTGACGATACCGCTTTAAGTATTTTCTCCCTCTTTATGTTCATACTGGCTACTAATGTTTCTATAATTGTTGATTTTAATGATTTTCTGTATATATTAATTATTTATATTGCATTTTTAATAAACACCGCTAACGTCATTTATTTGTTTGGCTACACCTATTATTCAGCAGCACAAAACTGAACCCTGGCTTCTGAAGAGTCGCTACTATTGTGGATACCTATGTAAAATAGAGTGGGTTTAACCATTTTCTTTTTGCAGGTATAGAGTCAGCCAGTCAGTGGGTTCCTCTGTCCCATGGTAACAGAGGTGGTGGTAGTTATAACCTGAAATAGTGTGTAATTTGTAGTACCGTAACTCACAGGCTCCCTTATAGTCGGTCTGCTGCCAAAATCTCAGCGGTTTCTGCGCACCGATTGCGACCACAGATTGCATGGTCTGTGTGCTGAAACCGATTGGAAGGCATTGTGCGGTCTGGCCACTAGGGGGCTTGTGATAGTGTTTGGCAGCATTTGGGATCTGTGTTGTGCTGGAAGTATCTCAGATAGCGCTATCAAATTAGCCCTGTCGAGAAACAAACTAATTTGTTGGTTGTAGCTGAATGCAATATATTTTTTATATATACAGAGAGATTGTGTAGCCAGTAACCCTCCACAAAAGTATTATTTTATTTGGCGTGAAAATGTCCGGGAGCTACTAGACCATGTGCCAAGCAGATCTGGCAAATCTTTGTCAAACGCGGGGCATTGACACCTTCCTCAAGAACAAACAGGACATAACAGACTTGTATCAATGGGATACCCAGCAACTGCGGGAGCGGGATGTGTCTACTGAGATCACCAGCCCATCTGACTCAAGTTAAGGGGAACCAAAGACTGAAGATCCTATGCGTACAGAGGTTGAGCATCCTGCGGGCCCTGCTGCAACAGTTACGCAGGAGACTGTCAGTATGGATTCCAGTCTCAGAGCTTCTCCGAGTACTCGCCTGGAACCGGCCAGTACTGGACTGTCCATTTGTGCTGACCCGGTAATGCAGCTGGCATTACAAAAACTGATGGACACTGACCTGGAAAAGTACCTGCAGTACATGGCGGAGGGCGTGCGTGAGAAACGCCAGGCTGCAGAAGCGCGTGCAGAATGCCAAATGCATGAGGAGCGCCAAGCCACAGAACGGGAGCGCCAACTACAGCATGAACTGAACATGGCAAAAGTGCAACATGTCAGCCGGAGTTCATCACCCAGCTTCCCTGCTGAAGGAGCCGCATCACCCGTGAGTGCAAAATTTAAATTTGCTACTATTGAAAAAGACACTGATATTGACTTGTTTTTGCGATCCTTTGGGAAAGCATGCCGTCAGTATCGTCTGTCCCAAGACCAGTGGGCCAGACATCTGACACCTTTGCTGCGCTACAAAGCGCTTGATGTTTTTGCAGAGTTGCCTGCGGAAAAAGATGATTATGCCGCTATAAAAGACGCTATCATTACTAAATATCAGCTGACGCCAGAAGCCTATCGTAAAAAGTTCAGGTCCTGGCAGAAAAAATCTACGGACTTTTATCGAGATGTGGTCAGCAGTCTACTCACCACACTCCGCCAGTGGACTCTAGGCTTCACCAAAGGGTCTTATGATGTCCTGGAGGACTTAATAGTCCTAGAACAGTTTCTGAACATTTGCCCTGCTGATGTACGACAGTTTGTGCTGGAGCGCAAGCCTGTGTCAGCAACTGTCGCTTCAGACCTCGCTGAAACCTTGGCGACTACCAGGGTGCCTGACACGCAGAACTGCACCATCTAGCTGGAGAGGAGGTCAGCCCAGTACCCTGGCAGACTCTCCTGCCCCTGTGAGCCGTCCGCCACAGAGGCCACCCAGCGCAGCTGCTGCACCCAGGCCTGCAGCACCTGAAGGGGTCACCTGTCACTACTGCCGCAAGCCCGGACACATGAAATTCGACTGTCCTGGGCAGAGGCAGACACCACCATCACCTGTACCACCTGTACCTCACCCACGGCAGGTGCAACCAGCCAGCGAACCACAGCCTGGAACATCAGACTTTGTTTTGTTTGCCCGCGGAAAGGAAATCCGCGACCGAACCGACCAGCAGCAGCCTGTTAGAGTGAACAAGATTGTCACCGGATTCCGAGACACCGGAGCAGACATCACGTTAGTTCACTCACACCTTGTTCCAAAGGAAAGCATCAGCTCCAACCGATCCCTTGCCCTTACTGGAGTAGAGGGCACCCTTTTACACATAGCCCAAGCGAGAGTGAAGCTCTACTGGGGGGTGGGGGTTCAAGAAAGGGTTGTTGGGGTTGTGGATGATCTCCCGGTCCCTGTGTTATTGGGGACTGATTTCGGCAAGCTTGTGTCCTATTACGAACCTGCCGCAACCGCCTCGACGCTCATGGAAGGAGACGGACTCTCCGCCCACCACCAGGTACTTTACACACTGGAGGGAGCACCAGGGGGAGGTGGGTTGAATGTGCCCAGTTCAAGGATACCGGGTTCAATAGTATTTATTTGTTCGGCTATTGTTATTTGTTCGGCTACACCTATTATTCAGCAACACAAAACTGAACCCTGGCTTCTGAACAGTCGCTACTATTGTGGATAGCTAGATAAAATAGAGTGGGTTTAACCGTTTTCTATTTGCAGGTCTAGAGTCAGCCAGTCAGTGGGTTCCTCTGTCCCATGGTAACAGAGGTGGTGGCAGTTATACCCTGAAATAGTGTGTAATTTGTAGTACTGTAACTCACAGGCTCCCTTTTAGTCGGTCTTCTGCCAAAATCTCGACGGTTTCTGCACACCGATTGCGACCACAGATTGCATGGTCTGTGTGCTGAAACCGATTGGAAGGCATTGTGCAGTCTGGCCACTAGGGGGCTTGTGATAATATTTAATGGCTTTTTTGTGAGGATTCAGCAGCGAGGCCTGCATTTGCAGGTGTGCAGTCTTACTCCTGATTTATGCGTGGTTATGTTATTCTTATTAAACATTCTTTTTATTTACCAATATGATTTAACGCTGTTGATTTCAACCGCGATACATTAGGGGAGGACTGCATAATAGATTTAAATTAATTTACTTGTATTGCTGTATATACATCGCTTGCAGTGCTCCTATATTATTATTCATTATATACTGGGGGCCTATATAGGCTTGGTTGTGGCTTGCCTTGTTTTAATTGCTTTTATATTTTTTATAGTTGGCTTTAATAAAGATACATTCTCCTTACTTCATTTGTGCCTTTTGGTCCCATTGATTGCTCCATTATTCTAAAAAAAACCTTAAACAGTGGGGTTGCCTTCTCTTCTTTTTGGTTGTGTTTTGGTAAATTCCTATAGTATCAAGAAGCACCACAAGACGCCCCTGCACCATGGACGCACCAGGTTTAGTATATATTTTTTTCCCCCGGTTTTTGTTCTTTAAACTTAGGTGCATCTTAGGCTATGTTTCCACTGTAGCATTGTGTTTTCACAGGAAAATCAAATGCGATTTTTCTGAAAATAAAAAGCATGGTATTTTACTTGCGTTTTATGCACATTTTTGCATGCAAATTTTTGTAGTGGCTCTAGTAACAGCATGATGGGTTCCTTTTTCTAGTAAGAATACGGATGCGAAAATTTGCATTTGAATGCGATTTTTCGCATAGTATGCAAAAAATCAGGTACTGCATGCGAAAATATAAAACAGGCTGGCAGTTTTTTTTCATGCGAAAGTTTGCATGGAATGGAGACTAGCCCATTTACTATCATTGGTTTTTATGCACATGCAAATTTTCATTGCAAAATTTGTGGAAAAATTGCACAAGTAGAAACCTAGTCTTATGATCATACCATATTTTTTGGACCATAAGACCATGGTCTGAATAATAGGGTATGTCTATTTTGCGAGGAAATGCTGCCAAATTATGTGTAATTTCAGGGAAACTATGTCAGATTATGTGTACAGGTGAAACTCGGAAAATTGTATTATTTTTTTATTTCACTAATTCAACTTAAAAGGTGAAACTAATAAATAAAATAGGAACCCTTTGCACGTGTTTTGGATTAATTATCCATTATTATGTCGGAGACTTTGAGCAAAGTATATTGAACATTTTCACAATATTGTAATGCTCTGAGATTTTAATTTTGCGGTTCTCATAAACTGTAAGCTATAATCATCAAACAAATAAAGGCTTAAAATATCTCGCTTTGCATCTGAGTCTTTCATATATTAGTTTAACCTTTTAAAGTGGTCCCCATCTCTTGCAAAGAAACAACTAAAAACTGTTAATTCTACATAGAAATGCTGTAGAAATCAGCTGCACTGAGTTGTTTGTTTATTTTGATACAGTTGAGTGTTAAGGTGCGTACACACGCCGTACTATAGCAAACTACGGGTCCGTCAGACCCTCCTGCTAGGCAAACATTCTGCCGACAGTAGCACGTGTGTACAAGCTGTCGGCGCACTAATAAGATCTGTCAGAAATAGTCTTATCAGTCTGCCGACAGCTTGTACACACCAGAACGTCCGCCCAGCGGGAGGGTCTGCCGGACCCGTCGTTTGCTAAAGTACTGTGTGTTTACGCGCGTTGGCAATTGTGTAATCAGTAGACATGACTCCCAGGGCCTTGGTGTTAAGGCCCATACACACGGCATACATTTGTCTGTAGTTGTGAGGAAACGACAAACTGACAAGAGACAACAGCATATTTATGGCAGCGACAATTCAAGTTTTGTGATAGTTGTACACACGTGACAACAGAAAGAGTGAAGACACGACGTAAGGTTTCTGCCACAGACTACGTATAGTAGTAGTACTATGGTAGCGACTGCTGTCTTTAGAAGACCTTCGTACACACGACAGAACACCAACAGACTAAGCAACGGTTTGTGAGACAAGTCACCAGAGATTCACCAGCTGAATCGCTCAAACATGGCTGTCTCTGCTGACAGTCTTTGTCTTTTGCAGCGTTCACACGAACAAACCACCTCACAAACCGTCGATCAACCTGTGTCTGTACAGACATTTGTATGTCGTTTGTATGGGCCTTTAGCTGCACAGGAAAGACATGTTTTCCTTTTGCTCCCTGACAGTTCATCCAGTAAATTTTCAGGGCTTTTTCTGTTTTTGTTTGGATTTCTGTGCATCGTAACAAATAATTTTTTGCTCTGATTGTTTTCATACTGCCCCTTATCTTTTAGAGCAGAGAGAAAGTTCTGAGCTCAGATCCGCTTTGAGTTGAATTACTGAAATGAATTTTTGCACAATATTCTCATTGTTTGAGTTTCACCTGTATGCGTTAAATGCTGCCTGACTATGAGAATTTTGAGTGAAATGCTATCAGACTGTGTATTTTGAGGTGTTTCCAGTCCACTAGTTGATTGGGGTGTGCCTAAATTTTCACTGCCCTGTATGACGTCTAGAACCCTATTTATTGTAGTCAGTCCTGTACCATGTTTTCTGAAAAAAATATGGCCACCCCATGCCCATGAAATTGGACAGCCCTGTTTTGAAGGATACCCGCGTTGAAACTACAGTGTTCTTTTACTTAAAAAAACACACATGTTAATGAGAATTGGGTATAATTTGCAAAACACTAGCTGTGACTACAGACCCTATTGTCCCTTCTCAGACTTATCATAATACTAAAATTTAAGTAATATGAGTTATGAATTTGAGGCCTAAAATTCTTGAACAAAATGTACTGCTTTTAACTCATAATTCCAGACAGAAATGCACCGCCAGGGAGGTTAAAGTACCCCTGAACTAAAGCCCCAAAAAAGCAACTGAAGCCCGTGGTGGGCTAGATCACTTTTGTAGAAATGTGCTGCCGCTGCTCATTGCACTCTGGGTTCCCCCATTCCCAGTCTTCATATTTGGTTGACTCATCCAGTTGGATATGAAAACCAGGCAGATTTGCCTAAGGGCCTGTTTCCACTATACGTGGATTCTGGATGCAGAAAAACTGACTCCAATGAATGTCTATGTGCCTGTTTCTTCTAAACGCGTTTTCTCTGATGCTGATTTCCCATAGGCATTCATTGGAGTCAATTTTCTGCATTCAGAATCTGGGTGTAGTGATAATAGGCCCTAACGGTTGCACATTTATGGGAACCGCGCAGGAGCAAGTTCCATCCGTGCGATCGCAGAGGTAGCAAGTGCTCATTCATGAGCAGGAGCACAGTACAAAACTCACGTCTGCGCACTTCAGGCTTTATCTACTACCTTAGTATTCATGTTTTTCCTCTTGGGCTTGGTTCCCATCTACCACCTGACCATGTATAAGCTAGCAGGATTGAACAGTGTAGTGTTCGTTGTGGTCTGGCTTGGAACCCAGGGCAGATGCATTGTGAAAAAGATTTCAGTTAAAACGCGTTAAGTGTGAAAGGTGCCATAGGAAAACATGGGACTTACTTTGAAAATCAGTTGTCCTTTCAGTTATAACTGAAAGCAACTGATTAAGTGTAAACAGGGCCTAAGGAGTCGGAGTTGAGGAGTCAAGGAGTCGGAGCCATTTTGAGTACCTGGAGTTGGAGTCGGAGTCCGTAGTTTCATAAAAGTTGGAGTCGGAAGATTTTTGTACAGACTCCACAGCCCTGGTGGTAGTGGTAGATTCCTCTTTGATCAGATGTAAATCAGAGAAGGATCTATATTTTGGGTCGGGTTTATGGTTATTGTTTAGCTCAAAGTGGGGTAAGCAAAATTCTCTGTTCTGAAAAGCCTTTGTTTTTTTTCAGGGGGTCAAGACGGGTTTTCACTTTTTGTTCTTTTCAACCCTGTACAGTCCATAAACATAAGTAGTATGATTCATGAAAATATCTGAACATCTGTTACTTTAATTTTAGCCTTGTATGTTAATTTAGTTCATTGTGAAATTTGTTTTTTAAATGGCTCTTTTTTCCCCCTTTCTTTCTATCTTCTCATCAGGTACATGCCAGGGGAATTCAGTGGAGAGAAAAATCTATGTCTCTCTTAATAGCACATCTCCTTGTGTACGACTGCTAAATGCAACCCACCAGATCGGCTGCCAGTGTAAGTCCTCCTTCACATGGCCTTTCCTATCAAAAAGACGATAATTGGTACAGTTCATGTTTGTTTTTCTCTTTCTCTGACTTGGAAGAACAGACACAAAAAGTTGTCATCGTGTATTGAGTGGGCTGCTTGTCACAAACCCCAATTTCCTGTCATACTTCTCACATAGAAGGAAACAATTCAACACTGATTGATCCCTCTCAGTATTCAAGTACAGTTTCTAAATATTTGTGTAATTTTCAGTTACAATTGCAAGTGTTTTATTGCTAAAATCAAATTGTCCACTCATATTCTATTCCATGTAGATATGAAAATTAACATCATTTCTTTTTTTATTGATTCTCGGAATTAACCACTGATATGATATACTGTAAGGGCCAGTACACACTTGCAATAAAAACGTACCTCTTCCGTACGCTTCTTGGAGGGGACAAAAAGAAGGAACAAGTCGTAATGTTAAAAATATTGGCCGTCTTGACTTGAAAATAAAAACAGATCTGTTGGATATGTTTATATGTGCACTTTTTTCCAGAGAGCGGATCTCCGCAGAGGCAATGAAAGCCAATGCATAAACAGGCCTTCTGTTCACACACTGAACTTTGCACACAAATGCTAAAGTGGATTGCCTAAACTTCCTGCTCTTCCCCTCAGCGTCATTTTTGTGGACTTCCTGTTAAAACCGGGGCTCAAGCAGGGCATGTCAACTAAGTGGTATTTTAGTGGTACATTAACCACTTGCATACCAGCAGTCTCACACTAACATTAAAGGAAACCAGAGATGAGCCTAACTAAAAGTTTTATACATACTTGGAGCTTCCTCCAGCCCCATCTGCACGGATCCCTCCCATGCCGCCGTCCTCAGTCTTCTCCCTCTTTGGTACCGGGTCCCTTAACTTCCCCCAGTTGCGGCCAGTCTGCGCAAGATAAGTGCACCCTCTACGTATCTCTTCGGCGGCTGCTTGTTTTACACATATTCCCCCCCCCCCACACACACACTCAGTGACCCTCTGCTGGACAGGAAGTACATCACTGGGATTTCTGTCGGTCCGCGAATGTGTACCCATATACTTGCATTACAGCATGCTCCATGCGGCAAGCACGGTGCATGCAGTAATACGCTGCAGCCCTTGCGTTGAATCGTCAGCAGTAAGTGTGCAAGGCTTCACTGATTACTTAACCACTTGAGGACCTAGGGCTTTCTACCCCTTAAGGACCGGCCACTTTTTTTCCATTCAGACCACTGCAGCTTTCACGGTTTATTGCTCGCTCATACAACCTACCACCTAAATGAATTTTGGCTCCTTTTCTTGTCACTAATAAAGCTTTCTTTTGGTGCTATTTGATTGCTCCTGCGATTTTTACTTTTTATTATATTCATCAAAAAAGACATGAATTTTGGCAAAAAAATGATTTTTTTAACTTTCTGTGCTGACAGTTTTCAAATAAAGTAAAATTTCTGTATACATGCAGCGCGAAAAATGTTTACAAACATGTTTTTGATTAAAAAAAACCCATTCAGTGTATATTTATTGGTTTAGCGTTTACAAACTATGGTGCAAAAAGTGAATTTTCCCATTTTCAAGCATCTATGACTTTTCTGACCCCCTGTCATGTTTCATGAGGGGCTAGAATTCCAGGATAGTATAAATACCCCCCAAATGACCCCATTTTGGAAAGAAGACATCCCAAAGTATTGACTGAGAGGCATAGTGAGTTCATAGAAGATATTATTTTTTGTCACAAGTAAGCGGAAAATGACACTTTGTGACCAAAAAAAAAAAAAGTTTCCATTTCTTCTAACTTGCGACAAAAAAAAATGAAATCTGCCACGGACTCACCATGCCCCTCTCTGAATACCTTGAAGGGTCTACTTTCCAAAATGGGGTCATTTGTGGGGTGTGTTTACTGTCCTGACATTTTGGGGGGTGCTAAATTGTAAGCACCCCTGTAAAGCCTAAAGGTGCTCATTGGACTTTGAACCCCTTAGCGCAGTTAGGCTGCAAAAAAGTGCCACACGTGGTATTGCCGTACTCAGGAGAAGTAGTATAATGTGTTTTGGGGTGTATTTTTACACATACCCATGCTGGGTGGGAGAAATATCTCTGTAAATGACAATTTGTTAATTTTTTTTACACACAATTGTCCATTTACAGAGATCTTTCTCCCACTCAGCATGGGTATGTGTAAAAATACACCCCAAAACACATTATACTACTTCTCCTGAGTACGGCGATACCACATGTGTGGCACTTTTTTGCACCCTAACTGCGCTAAAGGGCCCAAAGTCCAATGAGTACCTTTAGGATTTCACAGGTCATTTTGAGAAATTTCGTTTCAAGACTACTCCTCACGGTTTAGGGCCCCTAAAATGCCAGGGCAGTATAGGAACCCCACAAATGACCCCATTTTAGAAAGAAGACACCCCAAGGTATTCCGTTAGGAGTATGGTGAGTTCATAGAATATTTTATTTTTTGTCACAAGTTAGCGGAAAATGACACTTTGTGAAAAAACACAATTAAAATCAATTTCCGCTAACTTGTGACAAAAAATAAAATCTTCTATGAACTCTCCATACTACTAACGGAATACCTTGGGGTGTCTTCTTTCTAAAATGGGGTCATTTGTGGGGTTCCTATACTGCCCTGGCATTTTAGGGGCCCTAAACCGTGAGGAGTAGTCTTGAAACAAAATTTCTCAAAATGACCTGTGAAATCCTAAAGGTACTCATTGGACTTTGGGCCCTTTAGCGCAGTTAGGGTGCAAAAAAGTGCCACACATGTGGTATCGCCGTACTCGGGAGAAGTAGTACAATGTGTTTTGGGGTGTATTTTTACACATACCCATGCTGGGTGGGAGAAACACCTCTGTAAATGACAATCTTTTGATTTTTTTTACACACAATTGTCCATTTACAGCGGTATTTCTCCCACCCAGCATGGGTATGTGTAAAAATACACCCCAAAACACATTGTACTACTTCTCCCGAGTACGGCGATACCACATGTGTGGCACTTTTTTGCACCTTAACTGCGCTAAAGGGCCCAAAGTCCAATGAGTACCTTTAGGATTTCACAGGTCATTTTTGTTTCAAGACTACTCCTCACGGTTTAGGGCCCCTAAAATGCCAGGGCAGTATAGGAACCCCACTAATGACCCCATTTTAGAAAGAAAACACCACAAGGTATTCTGTTAGGAGTATGGTGAGTTCATAGAAGTTTTTATTTTTTTGTCACAAGTTAGCGGAAATTGATTTTAATTGTTTTTTTTCACAAAGTGTCATTTTCCGCTAACTTGTGACAAAAAATAAAATCTTCTATGAACTCACCATACTCCTAACGGAATACGTTTGGGTGTCTTCTTTCTAGAATGGGGTCATTTGTGGGGTTCCTATACTGCCCTGGCATTTTAGGGGCCCTAAACCGTGAGGAGTAGTCTTGAAACAAAAATGACCTGTGAAATCCTAAAGGTACTCATTGGACTTTGGGCCCCTTAGCGCAGTTAGGCTGCAAAAAAGTGCCAATCATGTGGTATCGCCGTACTCGAGAGATTTAGTATAATGTGTTTTGGGGTGTATTTTTACACATACCCATGCTGGGTGGGAGAAATACCTCTGTAAATGACAATTGTTTGATTTTTTTTACACACAATTGTCCATTTACAGAGAGATTTCTCCCACCCAGCATGGGTATGTGTAAAAATACACCCCAAAAGACATTATACTACTTCTCCTGAGTACGGCGATACCACATGTGTGACACTTTTTTGCAGCCTAGGTGCGCTAAGGGGCCCAACGTCCTAATCACAGGTCATTTTGAGGCATTTGTTTTCTAGACTACTCCTCACGGTTTAGGGCCCCTAAAATGCCAGGGCAGTATAGGAACCCCACAAGTGACCCCATTTTAGAAAGAAGACACCCCAAGGTATTCCGTTCGGTGTATGGCGAGTTCATAGAAGATTTTATTTTTTGTCACAAGTTAGTGAAAAATGACACTTTGTGAAAAAAATAAAAAAATCAATTTCCGCTAACTTTTGACAAAAAATAAAATCTTCTATGAACTCGCCATACACCTAACAGAATACATTGGGGTGTCTTTTTTCTAAAATGGGGTCCGTTTCTGGGGTTCCTATACCGCCCTGGCATTTTACGGGCCCAAAACCGTGAGTAGTCTGGAAACCAAATGTCTCAAAATGACTGTTCAGGGGTATAAGCATCTGCAAATTTTGATGACAGGTGGTCTATGAGGGGGCGAATTTTGTGGAACCGGTCATAAGCAGGGTGGCCTTTTAGATGACAGGTTGTATTGGGCCTGATCTGATGGATAGGAGTGCTAGAGGGGTGACAGGAGGTGATTGATGGGTGTCTCAGGGGGTGGTTAGAGGGGAAAATAGATGCAATCAATGCACTGGGGAGGTGATCGGAAGGGGGTCTTAGGGGGATCTGAGGGTTTGGCCGAGTGATCAGGAGCCCACACGGGGCAAATTAGGGCCTGATCTGATGGGTAGGTGTGCTAGGGGGTGACAGGAGGTGATTGATGGGTGTCTCAAGGTGTGATTAGAGGGGGAATAGATGCAAGCAATGCACTGGCGAGGTGATCAGGGCTGGAGCCTGAGGGCATTCTGAGGGTGTGGGCGGGTGATTGAGTGCCCTAGGGGCAGATAGGGGTCTAATCTGATAGGTAGCAGTGACAGGGGGTGATTGATGGGTAATTAGTGGGTTTTTAGGGTAGAGAACAGATATAAACACTGCCCTTGGGAGGTGATCTGACGTCGGCTCTGCGGGCGAACTATTGGTGTGGGTGGGTGATCAGATTGCCCGCAAGGGGCAGGTTAGGGGCTGATTGATGAGTGGCAGTGACAGGGGGTGATTGATGGGTGGCAGTGACAGGGGGTGATTGATGGGTGGCAGTGACAGGTGATTGACAGGTGATCAGTGGGTTATTACAGGGAAGAACAGATTTAACTAATGCACTGGCGAATTGATAAGGGGGGGTCTGAGGGCAATCTGAGCGTGTAGGCGGGTGATTGGGTGCCCGCAATGGGCAGATTAGGGTCTGATCTGATGGGTAACAGTGACAGATGGTGATAGGGGGGTGATTGATGGGTGATTGATGGGTAATTAGTGGGTGTTTAGAGGAGAGAATAGATGTAAACACTGCGCTTGGGTGGTGATCTGCAGGCGATTTATTGGTGTGGGTGGGTGATCAGATTGCCCGCGTGGGGCAGGTTAGGGGCTGATTGATGGGTGGCAGTGACAGGGGGTGATTGACAGGTGATTGACAGGTGATCTGGGGGGGTTAGATGCATACAGTACACAGGGGGGGGGGGTCTGGGGAGAATCTGAGGGGTGGGGCGGTGATCAGGAGGGGGCAGTGGGCAGGGGGGGAGATAAAAAAAAAATAGCGTTGACAGATAGTGACAGGGAGTGATTGATGGGTGATTAGGGGGGTGATTGGGTGCAAACAGGGGTCTGGGGGGTGGGCAGGGGGGTTCTGAGGGGTGCTGTGGGCGATCTGGGGCAGGGGGGTGAGAAATCCATGTGCTTGGGTGCAGACTATTGTGGCTGCAGCCTGCCCTGGTGGTCCCTCGGACACTGGGACCACCAGGGCAGGAGGCAGCCTGTATAATACACTTTGTAAACATTACGTGTATTATACACTTTGTATGCGGCGATCGCGGGGTTAACATCCCGCCGGCGCTTCCGTATAGCCGGCGGGATGTTGCAGCGGGCGAGCGGTGACAGGCGCCGGCGGAGGATCGCGTCACGGATGACGCGATCGCTCCGCCCATGCCCTTAGAAGGACCGCCGCCTCTGTGGGTGAGCCGGTCCTTCAGGGCTCCACTTCCCGGCCGCCTCTGTGCGTTAGGCGGTCGGGAAGTGGTTAAAGGGAAGGTTCAAGCAAAATAAAAAAATGAGTTTCACTTACCTGGGGCTTCTACCAGCCCCATGCAGCCATCCTGTGCCCTCGTAGTCACTCACTGCTGCTCCAGTCCCCAGCTGGCAGCTTGCCGACCTCGGAGGTCGGCGGGACGCATTGCGTACATTTTTACGCATTCCCGCTAGTGCAGGAACATTAACACATACATTTTTACGCATTGCTGGTTCAATGCGTAAAAATTTACGCATTGAACCAGTAACGCGTAAAAATGTATGTGATAATGTTCCTGCACTAGCGGGAATGCGTAAAAATGTACGCAATGCGTCCCGCCGACCTCCGAGGTCGGCAAGCTGCCAGCGGGGGACTGGAGCAGCAGTGAGTGACTAAGAGGGCACAGGATGGCTGCATGGGGCTGGTAGAAGCCCCATGTAGGTGAAACTAATTTTTTTATTTTGCTTGGACATTCCCTTTAAAGAGACACTTAAGCCAAATAAAAAAATCTGTTTTTATTAGTTTCATCTGGGGCATTCTACCAGCCCTCCGCAGCTGTCCGGTGCCCTCACAGTCACGATCAGATCCTCCTGTCCCCCTGCGCAGGTCGCTTTTGCAGACGGGAAAGCATAGAAGGAGACGCGGGGCCTGCGTAGGCGCAGTAAGCCTGTCGGCAGAAAATGAAAGTAGCTGTCGGCGAGGGACAGGAGGATCCGGTAGTGACTGAGGGCACCAGACAGCTGCAGGGGGCTGGTAGAAGCCCCAGGTGAGTAAAACTGTTTTCTGGTTTAGGCTTAAAGAGACACTGAAGCGGAAAAAAAATTATGATATAATAATTTGTATGTGTAGTACAACTAAAAAATAAAACATTGGGAGCAGAGACATATGTCTAAAATGGTTTCCAGTACAGGAAGAGTTAAGACACACTAGTTGTTATCTGTGCAAAACAAGCCATTCAGCTCCACGACTTTCAAAGTCGCAGAGAGCTCTGTTATCTGAAGTTTATTATCTCACCTGTCAGGATTTTTCTTCTGCAGAGAACAGTTCAGGATAGGTCAAAAGTTCACAGCCCGCTCTGTAATAATCATTTAGAATGCTGAGTAGTGGGGAAACTGCAAATATTAGAGAATGATGCAATGTTATAAAAAACACTATATGACTGAAAATAAAAATATGAGGATATTTTCTTTGCTTCTAATATTCTAGTAATTATCGGTACTACACAACCAATTCATTATATCATATATTTTTTTTCGCTTCAGTGTCTCTTTAAGGATCCCTTTAAAGAGTGTGGGTTGGAGCAGATACTGGCTGCACGGATTACCACACGGGGGACAGATACAAGCCACACTCATTACTATGGGGAAAGGGGGACAGATGCTGACCATCTTGATTACTAAAGTGGGAGTGACAGATACTGCCTGCACTGCTTACTAAAGCCCTTACACATGCTAGATTAAACTCAGCTGTGGCGGCCGTTAACAACCGCCTTAGCCGATAGTTTGGCATGTGCACAGCAACCCCCAGCCGCCGCCCGGCCAACGATACACCTTTGTCCTCGCCACATGTCCTTCCCACTGCATGAAATCACGTCTGCATCCTTCTGTCGGATTCCCGACTCTACAGCTAACTCTGGGTCTTTATTTCACTTCAAGGATCAGACCGCGATCCCCGTCGGGTGACCTCAATTGTGTATGGACCTCAAAGAGAACCTGAGATGGGAATGTAAAGAAAAAATATACATACCTGGGATTTCCTCCAGCCCCCTTCAGGCTTATCGCTCCCTTGGTGTCTCCTGGTTCTTCTGCAATTGGCCCTGGAAAATTTCCGGTCCAGGGTAAGTGCTCGTGTGTCAAGGGAACGCATGCTCCTGCTGTGCTCCCATCGCCGGGAGAGCGCGCATGGCTGGACTGCGCGATTGGCCCTGACTGGAGGATTTTCTGGGGCCAGTTGCGGATGAACCAGGCAGTGGAGGAGGACAGCGAGTGAGCGATAAGACTGGAGGAAGCCCCAGGTATGTATATGTTTTCTTTACATTCCCATCTCAGGCTCCCAAGAACAGCCATTAACCTCCCTGGCGTTCAAGTTCCCTAGGATTTCTGTGCAAAAAGTGATCCAACTAATTTTTATAACCTATTTTTTCCTGTAACTTGCCAAAATGTGTCAAGCAAGGGTCTAGTATACAGTGCAGGAGAGTATTGACGTGTATGCATGTCAATGCTGTTCACAGCATGTTTTGTATTTCGTGTATAGCCGTATATATCAATATCGCTAGGGAGCTTAACCTCTTCTGGTCCCCAAGTGCGGCCATTAACCTGCCCTGGTCCCCAAGTGCGGCCATTAACCTGCCCTGGTCCCCAAGTGCGGCCATTAACCTGCCCTTGTCCCCAAGTGCGGCCGTTCTCCTTTTTGGGTCCTGAAGTGCAGCCACTGATCTCTCCGGGTCCCCAAAGGCAAACTCTCAAACCATAAGAAACATTCTCAGGCCTGATGAGACAAACATTGAAGCCTTTGGTGTTGAATGCGAGGCTTCACATTTTAAAGGAGACCAGGCAGCACTAATCACTAGAGATGTCGGCGAACACCTCACCCTGTACTACTTCCGGGTCGCTATGACCCACAGTAGTATGGCTGCGCTGGGCCGGCGGTGCGCGTCCTTGATCGCGCGCATGTTGCCGGGCACTTTCTGCGCTTGTGCGTGATGTCATGAGTGACGTCACGCTCATGCGCAGAGCGTAGCTGGCAACAGGCGCGCGATCAAAGACGCGCACCGCCGGCCCAGCGCAGCCATACTACTCCGGGTCATAGCGACCCGGAAGTAGTGCAGGCCCATAGGGGTTCGCCTACATCCCTACTCATCACCAGGCCAATACCATCCCTACAGTGAAGCATTATGCAGGGATGTTTTTCAGCGACATGAACTGGGAGACTAGGCAGGATGAAGGGACAGATAACTGTAGCAATGTACAGAGACATCCTCGGTGTAAACCTGATCCAGAGCACTCTTGAACTCAGACTGGGGCAATGAAAGATGAACCATTGTTCATCTTTCATCAGGGTGACGACCCTAAGCACACAGCCAAGATATCAAAGGAGTGGCTGTGCATCGAAATTTCCTATCCAACCTGGTGGAGCTTGAGAGGTACTACAAAGAGGAATGGACAAAAATGGCCAAGAGAATAGGTATGCCAAGCTTTTGGCATTATATTAAAAAACTCTCCAGGCTATAATTGCTGCCAAAGGTGCATGGACAAAGTATTGAGCAAAGACTTCGAATATTACATTATTATTATTTATTGTATTTATAAAGCGCCAACATATTTTGCAGCGCTGAACATTAATTTAGGTTACAGACAATATTTAGGGGTGACATACAGCAATATGACAATACAGGAATACAAGAAAACCAGATCACACACCATAGTATGAGTACCAGGTAATGCTTAGTCAGTCACTGGATGGAGCATGGAGATTAGGCAAGTTAGGTTCACTCAGATGCATAGCATGGGTGCACAGTAATGGAGGTGCAAGATCAGGTAGGACACAAAGGGAGGAGGACCCTGCCCAAAGGCTTACAATCTAGAGGGAGAGGTAAGGACACGAATGGTAGGGGACCAGAGTTCAGCTGTAGGTTTAGAGCACTTGTGAGGGGTGGTAGGCCAGAGTGAAAAGGTGAGTTTTGAGGGCTTTCTTGAAGATGTTGAAGGAGGGGGCTGTCCTAATGGGTGGAGGTAGGGAGTTCGATAGTGTTGGAGCAGCTCTTGAGAAGTCCTGGAGGCGTGCATGGGACTGGGTGATTCGGGGGGCGGTTAGGCGAAGTTCATTGGAAGAGCGGAGTGAGCGGCTAGGTGTGTACCTCTGAGTAAGATCGGAAATGTAGGTTGGACAGGTTTTGTGGACAGATTTGTAGGTCAGACACAGTATCTTGAGTCTGATTCTGGACTGGATAGGAAGCCAGTGGAGGGATTCTAGGAGGGGATCCGCCGTGGTGGAGCGATGGGAGAAGTGGATAATTCTGGCTGCCGCATTCATGATGGACTGCAGTGGGGCTGTTCGGGTCATAGGGAGACCAGACAGCAGGGCATTGCAGTAGTCAAGGCGGGATATTATGAGGGCATGGATGAGGAGTTTGGTGGTGGCAGAGGTCAGGAAAGGGCGAATCTTACAGATGTTACGAAGGTGGAAGTTGCAGGACTTTGTGA